>NC_054706.1:7258797-7366611 GCF_016097555.1 Gigantopelta aegis
TTGTGGCAATAGGTTTCCTCTCTTACTGTCCACATGGACATCCTTCATCATATGTCCGACTCTTTAAGACTAAATAAAAATGTGTTGAGTGTGTTGTTAGATAAAACATTGCTTTCTTTTGCTTTCACTAATATGTAATTGTGTATTATAATTAAGAGCCTGGATCCAAATGTGAACATGGATCACTGATGTTGTGTAATTGTGTATTATGATTAATAGCCTGGATCCAAATGTGAACATGGATCACTGATGTTGTGTAACTGACTGGATCCAAATAAGAACATGGATCACTGATGTTGTGTAACTGACTGGATCCAAATGTGAACATGGATCACTGATGTTGTGTAACTGACTCGATCCAAATAAGAACATGGATCACTGATGTTTTGTAATTGTGTATTATAATTAATAGCCTGGATCCAAATGTGAACATGGATCACTGATGTTGTGTAACTGACTGGATCCAAATAAGAACATGGATCACTGATGTTGTGTAACTGACTGGATCCAAATAAGAACATGGATCACTGATGTTGTGTAACTGACTGGATCCAAATGTGAACATGGATCACTGATGTTGTGTAACTGACTCGATCCAAATAAGAACATGGATCACTGATGTTTTGTAATTGTGTATTATAATTAATAGCCTGGATCCAAATGTGAACATGGATCACTGATGTTGTGTAACTGACTGGATCCAAATAAGAACATGGATCACTGATGTTGTGTAACTGACTGGATCCAAATAAGAACATGGATCACTGATGTTTTGTAATTGTGTATTATAATTAATAGCCTGGATCCAAATGTGAACATGGATCACTGATGTTGTGTAACTGACTGGATCCAAATAAGAACATGGATCACTGATGTTGTGTAACTGACTGGATCCAAATAAGAACATAGATCACTGATGTTGTGTAACTGACTGGATTCAAATAAGAACATGGATCACTGATGTTTTGTAATTATGTATTATAATTAATAGCCTGGATCCAATTGGGAACATGGATCACTGACATTGTGTAACTGACTGGATTCAAATAAGAACATGGATCACTTTTTTTGTAATTGCATGATATAATTAATAGCCTGGTGAAACAGCCCACCAATGGCAATTTTGAGCCTGCCTACGACAGTTTTTAAAAAGTGACTTGTGCAGCAATTAAATATGACTGAAAGGTTGTTTTGCTGTACATGAAGAGCTATTTCAAATGTACAGATGTTAAATACTGGCAGATAATATACACCAGGTGTACACACATTTTGCTGTCACTGAGGAACTTGACTAACAGCAGTTTTTATCCAGCAGCAATTTAAATCTCAATGACGGCAATTGCCATCGGTGCAATCGTTAAGTTGGAGCCCTGCATCTGGGAACATGGATGACTAATATTTTGTAATTGTGTATGATGATAATTAGTAGCTTGGAGGACGGTACGTAGCCCAGTGGTAAATCATTTGCTTGATGCGCGGTCGGTTTGGGATCAATCCCAATCAGTGGGCCCATTGGGCTATTTTTCGTTCCAGCCAGTTCACCACGACTGGTATGTCAAAGGCTGTGGCATGTGCTGTCCCCTCTGTGGGATGGTGCATATAAAAAATCCCTTGTTACTAATGGAAATATGAAGTGGGTTTTCTCTCTAAGACTATATGTCAAAATTACCAAATGTTTGACATCCGATAGCTAATGATTAATAAATAATGTGCTCTAGTGGTGTCGTTAAACACAACTTTTTTAATAGCTTGGATTCACTAATACAGGACTACATGTAGCTCTGGGTGAGCAAAACATTTTGCCAGATTATCTCAAAAATGCAAAACCAGTTATTTTCTAACAAAATACCAATTATTACATGAAATTTGTTCATCAAATTAAAATAAAATTTGCCAATTGTACCTAAATTTCGCAGTTGGCAAATTTAACAAGTGGCAAGAGCTACAGCCCTGCTAGAATTATGTAATTGTGTGTGGTGGTGATTCAAAGCTTGTATTCAAATAAGAATGTCATGAAACCACATGGAATGGTTTGCTTAGTTTCATAATATAATGTATGTGAATTTATTGATAATTTCATGTTTTGTACTGACAGATAGCTCATTTCATGTGATAAAGCATCATGAACTATCAAATAATGGATGCAACCCTTATTTTTAATATATGCAAATAAACGGAATATACTGCATTGACTAATGATTATTCTTAGAGGGAAATGTGTTTTGTTGTCTGTAATAACATATTTTAATGGCTTCTAGTGAAATCGGTCATTCAGCCCATCAGATAATAAAGAAAAATGTACTTGTGTTCAAATATACTTCAACTTAAATTGCCTTGTGGATTATTTGTAAGTGGGGTAACAAGTGTATTTGTGTAATCTCATGTATCACTTTTTCTTTTCTTCTTTTCTTCTTCTTTTCTTTCATATTCTTTTGTATATATTTCCTTCCACTGGTTATTCGTGACTGTTTAAATGCACTTTAATTATATACAGCTATGTAATACCAGTCACCATGTATATTGTATGCATATAGAAGAGGGCTTTGTAAGGGGTCAAACTTGTGCCCGATTCTTTTGTTCTTTATACAATAAAATATGTTTTCAGTCAACATATCAGAACATTCTAGCATCGTCACATGTTCCAAAATATGAAACTTTGTATGAAAATACAATGTATGCTTTTCACACATGACTGAACCACGTTGGTTTTGTTGCATGACTTAAACACTCTCCGTCTTCACCTCAACCCAGTACAACTCGCCACATAATCAGTTTAGTTCAAATGATGCTAGACATTTTTTTTAAACAAATTTTATATATTGTTTCATGTTTTTAGTTTGCACATCCATATCATATCACATAAAAAATAGTTGATCCATATAACAGTTTAAAAAATGCCAAATCCATGTACCACATAATTTTTTTTAAATGGATGATCTGTATACCACAATAAAAAATGGCAGATCCATATACGACATAATAAACAAGAGTACCAGTGATACACGCCCATCAAGATTTTGATGGAAAACCATATCTATATTCATGAATATGTTTCGGGTACGATTCAAGTCTTAATTATGTGAAATTCTTGCAATGGGATGGAAGAACAGTTTGTTTTGGACAAACCACCATGCCAAGTTGTGGTTTGATTGTCCTGTATGTATATGATCTGAACAAGGATTTACTATTATGTACAGTGAAAAGTAAATCACAGCGACCTAGTAATAATATGCAACACACCACCATCCCATGTTGTTCTTATATTGAATGCAGTCCTTGGCTTTTGAAAAACAAAGGCGAGTGAAAAATCTCACACCTCAAAACGCTTAGGTGAGTGAAAAATTGCACTCGTCAAAATGCTACGGCAAGTGAAAACCAAGCATTATTAATTTATAAAGTAATTGGTACATGTAAATGCAGAGACGTGTTGCAAAAATGAACCAATAATGTTTTCTGCTAATTTTATGTTGTTTTTGGTTCATTAGTGTAGTCTGACTTCTTTTCCCTTTCAGGAATGGAGTTATAATTTATTAAAAGGTTTCAAGAGTGGTACTATAGAAATATAATTATGACATGTATACACTGATGCAGACAATTTTGATTTTTTAATTACAATATGTACTATTCAGATAATTTGATGCACACAATTATTTATAAACCTTTTCAGTGTTGGATGGTTTGATGAACATGTATATAGGTATCATCTTGTCTTAAATTTCTTTATTATGTACAACGAATGTGATTAGGATAGTTGGGATGGGAAAAACCCACTGGTTCCGAGGAGGTGGTTCATGCACTATTCAATGACCCAAGCATCTCAGGTGTGCACTACCGACTTATATTATTAAAACATGTTTTTAAAATATAGGCCTACAATTATTTCAATTGATAGTGTTGGTTGGGACATTGACATTCACATGACATTTTTAATTCAACAATTACGCAACCAGTCTCCCTCCCTCAACATTTTGTAACACGTCATTTGACCTACCGCTACAAGTTACGAACGGCTCCGACGGCGTTATGGCATTGATCTAGAACAGCCTCAATATTGTTGATAAAAACATACAAAACTCTTGACAAAGTCTGTCATTACAAAGAATTTTATTCCAAACGTGGGATGCCATAATAAAGATAATTAAAAAAACCTGCATAATTTTAGACACCCATCATCAGTGCGTAATACGTTGTCAAGTAGACCAGCGTGTGCATGCAGAATTCCAAGAGTAAAAATAATCTGACCCCGATAGCTCTGATTGGTCAATATGCTACAGAGTACTGCGGGTTTTTTCTTGTATTATTAAACGAATCTTTCTATCAGCTACATGGGTAAATAGTGGCAATCAATATACAAAATTATTTTGTGTACGCTGTTTGTTACGTGTAACGTGCGGGTTTTTTCACACTCGCCAGATTGAAATTACGTGCGCTGTACAAGCGCGATCGCACATAGGCACCTTAAAAGGCAAGGTCTGTTACATGTGAGGTTTGATGGTCCTGTATGCATCTGTATGTAAGATATAGTCCTGCCTGCACCCTCGCACACTATTCATACTTAATGCCAGTCACCTCACCCCCCCCCCCCCCCCCCCCCCCCCACACACACACACTAAATACTAATAGAAGAGACTACAGAAACAATAGGGTAAAAGTAAAAGGTATCATGGGTGGACCAGTTTCGGTGAGCATAAGCATTTGATTCTAAATCATATCAATATTTATACACAGACAGTTGTTATTGAAATAGCTACCTTTTTATTAGTATTTCTACGCTTCAAATGAACACTAAGCTGGCAGCTATGTAGCAAAGATCACGGCAGTGCGTCAAAAACTGTAGCATGCATCAGCACGGTCATACATATTTGACCCATTCATATATCTTGAAAAAAAATCCACCACCTCAATGTAAGCACTGTCGGTGTACTCTGACGGTGTGCCACATTTTAGTGAAGTGTAAGCATCTGCAAGAAACTCGAAAAGCTAAATTTGGTCAGAGAAATGTGATGGATTTTCGATTCCATCCAAAACTTTTATTACAATTTCTTCGAGATACTAACTTTTATTCTAAATTTTAATTTTATATATCTGTGATATTTGTATTTTTGCATAGTTCTTTACACTGTGTTGTTATTTAAATCTTGAATTTTTTATATTGATGTTATTCAGCATTTAATGTTTTGCTTTTACCAGTGTGACACCCAATAGCCGATGTATTTTTCGTGCTGGGGTGTCGTTAAACATTCATTCATTCATTCATTAATGCATCAGCAGTAAATGTTGTTAACTACGTCACCTGTTTTGGTGAGTGAAACATTTAGTGGTAGGCCAAAACTTTCCAACACAAAACTTTTCAGTGTTTTATCAAAACATGTATACTTGTTCAACAAAACATGTACTTATAATAATTTATAAAAAAGTATTTTAAATATTTAAATCCTCGAGAACCAATGTTAACAGACAACATTTTAGGAACACGAATATAACCATTCTAATGTTTTGCAGTTGTGTTAAAAGTTGAACAAATGAATAATTATAATGGTAAAATTGTTTGTTTAACAAATATAGGCTGCATTCTGAGTTTTAATAAATATACAAACTGATGTCCAGAAATATATTTATGTTTTCTGTAAAGAGAGTTGCCAGTAGACGCCGTGAAAATCATCTGACTTCAATAACAAAATAGTACCGCTGAGAACAGACAAAAATAGTTTTTAAAAATAAGATTTCCTTCAAATAATAGTATTCGAAAATCATAGAAAAATTGTATTAAGAAATGTGCCGTGTTTTATGGCTGGGTAAAGTTCGATTTTGCTTTCTTTGCTCGTTTTAACCTTATTATTACGAACATTTCTGTGAATGTGATAGACATTTGTTTACTTTACCCATGCAAAAGTCAACGACGTCAGAAATCTTCAAATGTACGTAGTGCACAAACGACGAAACCCCCCCTCCCCGGGGCTACGGACGATACACAAACAGGGCGACCAACCTGGAAATTTGGGAATTTTCAGGGTAAAACGTGCCCGTCATTTTCATAAAAGCAGTACCAAAAATATATTTGCAAATTGACAATACAAATGACTATATCATTATTTATATATGAATGCAAAAAAAGAACCACCCCACCACCTTTACCAAAAAGTATCAATAAGTGCAAAAACCCCACTTTATTAGCAAATATTCTATTATACAGTTTAAGACCTACAGATTAGCAATAAAGTGACAAACAAACTTGAGACCAATGTTATTTTTATGTAGGTACACTGCCACATATGCACTATTTCATCGTATGCATGTAGTGGGGTGGAACTGATTTGTGGCGAACTGGTTCGGGGACGAAATGTCTGCTACCCACATTAAGACTGGCTGCCGTTTTGCATTACGCTTACATTATTATTAGGTCTCACTACACAGATCACTTCCGAGTGAGAGTTGATTGATGACGGTGCACTATAGTTCCTAATTGTGACACGTGTTCACTTCTAGGAAATGGTGAAGAATTAAAACAATATGTATGTTTAATGGTAAGCCTTCTGGCTGTATTTTACCCATGTTATTTTGTAATATTGTGCATCGACCTTTTGGGACATAGGTGTACAGCGCAAGAGACAGCCGGAATGAATTGGTTAATGAACCACCTGTTCGGACCGGCACTACAGCCAGATGGGGTCATATAGCAAAAAACAGACGGAAATGTTCTCAATTTTGGAGTGAAAATAAATGCTTATATAATGTATGTTCACAATGGTGTATGTTGTTAGTGCCAACGAGAACCCGTTCTATTGGCAATCTTCGTTTGAAGTTGGGCAATTTAACATGGATCTCAATGGCAGATGACATCTGTGTAGTGAGACCTTACAGTAACACTTTTGGAGAGCCAGTGTAGGCTACAAAACACTTGAATAAAATAATATCGGTAGGTATATTAATGTCATGGATGCGTCATATGATAGATTTGTGGTGGCCAAATATTATTTAGTCAAATGTTGCACATGAAAGCCAGTGGAAAGAAGACAATTGTCGGTTCGGAATTTGTTTTGTACGATCGTAGCGTTCTGTTGTATAGACCCTATTCATGCTTTCATCCACGGTGGCAAAATTGAATACATCGCCATAGAACTGATGCCTGTCCCATAGGAAAATAAGTGTATGATTTGATATTTAAAATATCATTAAAATGAATACATAAACTATTCGAGTATAAAAAATAAGAAAGAAAATATTTCATATGGCTTCAGTTTACTCGACATTTTCATTGGTCGGCTGTTGACAATAGGCCTACGCCCGCATCCTTGGTAATGGCACAAAACTAGACGAAACGGAGCTCAGGTTGAAATAAGTAATAAAGATATTTAATTCTAAGAATGTAGAATGTAATAAGAATTAGTTGCTTTAAAAAAAAACCCACTTCGAGTGAATTTGAAATAAATTCCGGATAGCTATTTGGCATCAATATCGGAATTCCGAGTAGGCCCTACGTGATGAAAATTCCGGAAACTTGGTCGGCCTGCACAAACATATTTGTATGAATATGATAAAGTGACCATTGGTTAGTGCCTATCCAGAGTTAGAATTATCACAGTCTCTGCATAATCATAAAATTTGATTTAAAAACAACGAATTTTGCTATTGTGACACCACGCGGCCACCATACAATTTCCCGTTTGTTTTACCGGAAGCTGACCGGATTCCAATGAAGATTCGAGAGCGCGCTTGTTTGATTTGGAGCTGTTTTCGTCAAAATACTGATAAATCTTCTTTATGTCATTATGTTTTGCATAATTTACTTGTTTTCATGTCTACATGATTTTACACCCACTGCAGACGATTTTTAAAAATGTTATTTTATTATTATTATTGACGGTCAAGGACAGGTTATTTGGGCATTGTCGTTTCAGCTTCCTATACAATAAGTATCATATATTTTATCGTCGTTTCACTTTAGATCTATCTTTGGCACATGGTAAAAAAAATAAAAATATTTTACAATATTTTCTTCAAACAGTCGAATGCATTCATAACCATCAAACAAAACAATTCCAGCATTGTGAAAATGGAAGTGTCATGCGGCTTAGATCTCACTACACAGATGTCATCTGCCATTGAAACCCATGTTAAATTGTCCAACTTCAAAATAAGATTGCCAATAGAACGGGTTCTCATTGGCACTAACAGCATACACCATATACATTATATAAGAATTTATTTTCACTCCAAAATTCCGTCTCAGTTTTTTGCTATATGACCGCATCTGGCTGTAGTGCCGGTCTGAACAGGTGGTTCATTAACCGATTCACTCCAGCTGTCTTTTGCGCTGTACACCTATGTCCCAAAAGGTCGATGCACAATATTACAAAATAACATGGGTAAAATACAGCCAGAAGGCTTACCATTAAACATACATATTGTTTTAATTCTTCACCATTTCCTAGAAATGAATATGTGAACCATAACGTGTCACAATTAGGAACTATAGTGCACCGTCATCAATCAACTCTCACCCGGAAGTGATCTGTGTAGTGAGACCTTAGACTATTATTATTTGTTGGGATATGCAAAGTAACGTCATACAAATAGAGACGTCATTCGAATGTAAACAGCTATGGGATGCAGCTTTTAAGATTATTTTCACCCCTTGTAAATTAATCGGCAGCACCAACCCTATTGTACAGACATCAACCCTATCAGAATATTTTTCTTTTTCACAAATGCAGAGATAATATTATGTTCAAATTTTATTGCAGATATTTTTAAAATGTACCATCCGTCAAATTTAACTTTATGATAGAGCAACTGAATGTGCATAATAATTAATAAACTGATCGGGGTTTGTGAGGGGGAAATGTATGGCTGACCAAATAGGTCAAAATATTATTGTTATTATTTGCATTTTTATTAATAATTATTTTTGCACGATTTGTTTTTAACAATTTCAGTGATTTGTTGATAATTCAACGTTCTAAACTCAATTTCTTAAAAGAACATGGGCTGTTCAACAATTACGTAATGCTAAGGGGTAGGTACGGAGTGTTGTAAAGAACTGACTAACGCTATGAAAAAACAAACACACTGGACCAATGTACTAATTATTTTATTCATGAAGTCAATGCAGAGTATTTGTTCTTTTTTCTGGCATTTAATAATAAAACACACACACACACACACACACACACACACACACACACACTTTAGAGAAGTTGGTCGTAATGTTACGAAATGTTTTAATGGGGCGTCCTTGAAGGCCCACGTACACATATTCATGTTAAATTCAACCTGTATACATGTTAACCGTACATTTTGTTTTTCAGGGACATAATTCTGAAAGATCATGGAGCTGTGTGCATTGTGTTAAAAGACCATCAACGCAGATGGGAAGACTGTCATACCAACTACTAGAGGAAGACACTCTAAAACACTGACCAGGAGACTGACTGTCCAGTAGAGCTGGAACCAGTTCCCAAACTTGAGTTCCCTCATATTTGAAAAGGATATTGTTGTGTGTAGCGAATGAATTCGAGGACAGGGAAGATCTTGAAGTAATCTCTTCCTTGCACGACAAAGTGTTGAAGGGTGAACTGTCACCAGGCTCTGTGGAAAACAATGACCATCTCTCCAGGATCCTCTGAAAGCTACATGAAACGAAACTGACACTGACTGGAAGAACTAGTGAACTATGGCTTCAGTATATGTCTATGGTTGATATAATGAAATGTTTTCTGGAGGCTGGTTCCTTCACTGGTCAGCTGTACATAAGATACTCCCATACCTTGTTGTAGCTGGACACAACTTATATACAAACTCCGCTATCTGTTCCTACAACAGATGACCAAACTTGTCGATAAAAGCGTCATGGATGGACACCATGTCGTGAGACGAAGCAACATATACTAGGATGGCATTTCACCAGACTATACTATTGAGCAGACTTCGATGCGCGGTGTAAAAGAGCAGGTGGCCTCATTCGAGGGACAGGGGTAACCGAATCGCAACATGCAAACTGAGTGCTTTCCATGCCAGCATGTGCTGATATTAACAATGTCATGCAGGAAGTCACTAGAACTCGGCAACTTACGAGCGATCAGCACATAGAGTTGGGATCCACAGAAACGGCAAAGGACACGGAGGATATGATTGTGATTACATCCTACCTTTGGGAAAGAAATCAATTTGCTGACCGTCCCACCGTCTATTGGTGTTATCGAAAATTCATTTGTCAACGTTAACACGGCAAAGACAGTCGATCTAAAATTCTCAAAGCCAAACAGCAACAGAGTTTACCCTGAAGAAGAAGGAAGTCCAGACGCGGGGGGGGGGGGGGGGGGGGGGGGGGGGGCATGTCTAACGTGGATGACAAACCCACATCCCGCAACTTCTTTTGCAACTTTTTATAACAGTAGCCAATACCATCTGATGACATAAAATAAGGTAGCACTGGCAGATGAACTTTGCAAACTTGTTCTTGTCAATGGTAACGCTCTCAGTCCGTCAATATAAAATGACGTACAGTTAGTAATTGATGAAGGCTCCTTACTTCATAGACTGAATACTATCCTAAAGCTGTTGTTGTGTTTGGCAGATACATGCCAAGACCCACAACAAAATACATGACCCACCTAAGGCGATATCGGATCCACATGACTTGTAGAAATTGATTTAAAATGGAGGAAGCTGAATTAACATTAGGTGTCACATGACCTCACGCGTGCCAGCTCAACGAGGCCAAATCATTTATTTTTAAAGACTTTTATGCCCACTATTGCTAGAATGGTTTTTTTTCTCAATTATTATATTCGATTTCCAAAAGGTATGCTGGATTTTGTGACCCTGCATGTAGTAATTGTAAATAATTCTGAGTGTATAAATTGTTTTAATTAAGAATCACTTCATTAAAAAATATATTTTTTTACAAACTATCAAATGGTATGGATGTATTGCCTGTCTGTATTGACATCAAGTGTTGTCAGCGATCATGTGGCAAAACGAGGTAAACTGACTACTCTTGACAAATTGAAATTTTCCTTTTAAAAATATTAATCACAGTGTTCGTTCACTGTGCATAGTTGAAGAAACGTATTTTATTATGTAGTGGCTTAAAAAAAATGAAAATGACGAACCGCGCAGGCGTAACAAAGTTAATTTTTCAAACGCACGTTTTAGAACAGTTGAAACAAAAAACGCTTTCCTGTTTACTGGATGGTGTTATACTCATGTTTACTAGAATGGATTCGTTTTACATCCATGTCGATTTATTTTTTCGTTAACTGATTGGAATATGTTTTATTTGATGTACCCAACTTAAACATATATAATATTTGTTCTGCAAGTATCGTATTAATGTTTTTGTCGTTGGCCTAACGCAGTTTGGGACGTCGATGGTAGTTGTTTACATAATGACGTCATCAAATCAATATTAAACAATTATGCAGAGCCACACACATTTCAAACTCTTGCAATTTGTAGACATGGTCTTTGTGATGGTGTTACAGCACAAAAAAAACCCATTTTGTACCAATTTGTTTTAGGTCATAGTTAATTTTGCCACAGGCCTACCACACCAAATGGATCCGTCCAATTATAGCGTAAGGGGAATAACTCTTGTTTTAATTAACTCTAACTTCTATGTGCCACCTTTGTGCTAAACCATATTATTGTGCTAGCTGTCTGATCTAAATATGGAACTGTGTGAAAAACAGCTTGCTACTAACTTGATGTGCCAAAATAACATATGTGCCTGCTATTAACTGTGCCAGATCTGTGCTACAAGGTGACTGTGCCATATGTTATAAATAAGTGACTGGCAAATCAACATGATTTGCCAAAATGCCCATCAGATACATGATTCCAAGATATCCACGAAAAGAATAACAAAAAAAACCCATGGCATGGCAAAGAAATCTGTGCTAAACTGGACTAGCTAAAAAAAACAAAACTAGTATCCTTGTGCTATATCTACTAGCATGACTAACAAATGTTACATGTGTCTAACCTTATAACATTATTATTTTTATTATTTTATTGAACTTACACCATACAAATACTCAAGTGTTCATCATTACATACTATTCTGTACCTTAGATACCTCACAGTCTACATACTGATTGATATATGTAACAAACATAATTATACCTAACACAGATTTCAAGACTTTTGTTTTGCAATGACGTTACATACAACTACTAACACATATACACAAGTATATACCAACAGTATACAACAAACAAACAAAATCTACTTACGGTTGTCATCAACCCAGAGTAGAATAAAATATTTACAATATTAGCAACAATAGAGCAGTTATGTGACTGTTACATCTGTGTATGCATGTATATGTATGTGTATATATATATATATATATATAGTATGTATGTAACAATGTGTATGTGTGTTTATGCATATGTATGTATGTGCATGCACACAGGCTGATATGGCAATATTTTGGCAAATTATTTATAAGTCTACTCACAAATCTAAACAACAACAACAACAACAAATGTTAAATGACTTCTTTTTAATGTGATTTCTCTGCTTGACACCTAGTATAGGTTACACACATCAAACAATTCTATGGAACTAATATCATTTCTGTCATGGAACATAGATGGCCTTGAAACACAAACTTAAATGTCCATCAATACAGGAACAAATATATGTACATGATTTTATCTGCCTACAAGAGACCCATACAAGTACACACAAAGCAGAAACAGGCAGCATCACATCTTCTTTACATGGCTATACTTCTAGCATAAAACACTGTACAAAAAACTCCAAACATGCATGTGGTAGAGGATCTGGGGGTCATATTATTCTCTACAAAAACAAATTCCATCTATATGTAACAGAACTAAAAAATAACAATAACTCTACACTATGGCTAAGAATATCGGGGCAAGCCATCGGGAAGGACACTGATCTTTTCCTTTGCTCCTTGTATATACCTCCTGTAGAGTCCCCCTACTTTCAAGATCAATTTGCCACCCTAGAAGCTGAAATAGCAACCTACAGCATGGCGGGCACTGTACTAATAATGGGAGATACTAATGCTCGCACTGCTGATGCAAACACAGGTCTTAAAGACTATATACCGCATGATACAGACGACTTCCTACCCCTTCCTGAAGGATATACTCCAGATTATATATCCAAAAAACGAAACTCACAAGACACGTCTATTAACTCACATGGCAGACATCTCATAAACGTATGCACAACAACAAGCCTCCGCATTCTGAATGGGAGAAGTCCTGGTGACTATTTAGGTAAATTAACATGTTTTAATGCACAAGGAACAAGCGCTGTTGACTATGTTATCTGTGAAGAAAAGGGACTTTTCGATATTATAAGTTTAAATGTTAAGGCTATGTCTCCTCATTCCATCCTCTGCCCACTATCTGTGATTATGAAATGCAAACAAATGCCAATACTAACAGAAGAGACGATACTGCATCCAATGCAACACAAACATAAAATCAATGATGACAACAGTACAATGTATCAACAAGAACTTCTATCACCTGACTCGCTTAAGCATGCAGCACACGCTGCGACAAGTGGAGATTTGTATCGCAGGAGACGGAAATCTCCACTCAGCGTGTGCTAGGGACTTGAAACAAAAATCTCAACAAGTCTCGACGTGTGCTAGGGTACGGCGACAAGTGGAAACAGTCGCATGAGACTGTTTCCAAAACTCAAACATGTTTGATATTTGTTTCCACTTGTCTCCACTCGTCTCCACTTGTCGCAGCGTATGCGGGGTTTTGCGACGGAGACGCGAGACTAGTTTCTTCGATTGACCAACGCTGGCTGTCGTGGCACATGACTTCAAAATGGCTAAAATAAGCCTAACTTTTTTGCGTTGGTTGAACGCCGCCGCCATTTCTTTTTCAGGTGCAGTTGAGTGACGTCACGAAAGCTGGAAACGTCACGAAAGCACCATCACTTGCTAGCAACTGCATTGGTATCAGAATTGCGCCTAAAATGGCCTTTCAACAACAATGTATGTAGGGAAAAGATCACTATTAGACCTCAGCAAGGAAAAGGAAGGGTTAAATGTACGATAGTCGGCGATAAAAAGCTCTTGTCGTTGCCAAGTGTGCGCACTGGTCTCCTAGTGTGCGGGGTTTTGAGACAAGCGGAGATTTCTGTCTCCGGCGACAGAAATCTCCACTTGTCGCAGCGTGTGCTGCATGCTTTAGCAAAATACAAAACTTTATGGATACTGAAATATCTGTCCATAACATTAACCAAGCTGTTAGCTCATTAAATGATATCGTGCTAACTGAAGCGTCTAGAATGTCGCCAACAAAAAAGATTAATCATTCTAAAAGGACCCAAAAGAAAAAACATAAAATCACAACTTCTAGACTCCAAACACAATTCAGGGACCTAGCTAGGCAACTAAAAGCAGATCCATTTAATGCTAACCTGCGAACAAGATTAATGAGTACAAAGAAAAAAATACATAAAGCCAACAAACAAGTAGAGAGGGACCTAAAAGAAAAATTATATAACAAAATGGAGGACATACAAAATAATAACCCAAAAGAATACTGGTTTATTATTAATAAAAACAAAGATGACATCGATCTACCTAACGAACTTGTAAAACGTATGACAAATCACTTCCAATCCTTAAACAATGACACCAATTCTCACACGGATGAAAAATCACAATTACTCAAAGAAGAACTCCGTAAACGGGAAAATTAACAAACAATATCCCCTGACCTTGACGGCCATATTACAACCCAAGAAGTCTTAATAGCTATTACATGCCTAAAAAATAACAAATCTTGCGGGCTTGATCTAATATCTAATGAAATGATAAAATTCGGAAAATCAGTATTACTTTCTTCTCTTGTTAAATTGTTTAATGCGGTGTACAAAACTGGCATTTTCCCAAACTATTGGACTAAAGGATATATAACTCCAATTCACAAAAAAAGGATGCAAAATGGACCCGACAAATTACCGAGAAATAACTATAACAAGCTGTCTAGGAACACTTTTCTCCATGATACTGAATAACCGCCTAGTCAATCATTTAGAAAATAAAAAACTATTATCGGATAACCAGTCTGGCTTTAGGAAAGGTAGAAAAACAGCCGACAACATATTTATTCTTAAAACCCTAATAAACAAATATGTAACCAAATTACACAAACGACTCTACATATGTTTGATTGATTTTCAAAAAGCATTTGATACTGTGTGGAGAGAAGGACTTCTTCTTAAAATTTTACGTCTAGGGATTGGCGGGAAATTCTACATTGTTAAATCAATCTACGACAAAACTGAAGTCGCAATTAAGTTCGCAAATAACATTACAGATACATTTTCCTCAAATATAGGGGTAAAACAAGGTGATACACTCAGCCCTGCCATGTTTAACATTTTCATAGATGACCTAAATTTTAAATCAACTATATGTGCACCTGTTACACTACAAAAAGAAAAACTATCCCATTTGTTATGGGCAGATGACCTCCTCCTCCTGTCTGAAACCCCACAAAGCCCTCGGGAATGTCTTAATAGTCTTGATGACTTCTGTAAGCTATGGCACCTAAATATAAACCATTCAAAATCAAATTTTATAATCATACAAAAAGGGAAAAGCCCCACAACTACTAAACTCTACCTAGATAACAATACAATTTCTCAAACAAATGCATACACGTATCTGGGTTGCACTATAAACTCCGCTGGAAACTTTACTGAAACTAAAACTGTACTCCGTAATAAGGGATCAAAAGCACTCTTCAGATTACACCAAGCTTTCTCTGGTGTCAATCCACCCTCACATATATATAATCAACTGATACACTAATTAAACCGATTCTACTCTATAACTCGGAAGTATGGGGCACGGAACTGCATGGCAAACTAAAGAAACACAACCAACACAAATTCTTTGACATATTAGAATCTGAACCCTTCGAAAAATTACATATAAAATTCTGTAAAATTTATCTTAAAGTCCCACGAAACAGTGTTAACATTGCCTGCAGGAGTGAACTGGGGCGCTACCCACTTATAAATAACATACATACAAATATTTGTAAATATTTTATGTACCTAGAAAATGTAGAAGAATCAAGATCTATATTATATGATGCAGTATCCTGTAGCAAAGAGCTACAAACACAACACAACATAGGCTGGCATGCTTATTTACAAGATATGCTTGATAGTAACAACATTGACAAAAGTCTATTAACTAACGCTAAAATTCACCCAAAATCAAACTAGCTACGCAAACAAAATCCTTGATGACAGATATTACAAACACTTTAAAATTAAGCTACAGAACTCTGAACAGCTGAAAATATTTAAACATATTAAAAACAAATATGAAATGGCAAATTACTTGAAATATATTTAAAAAATACCAATTTTAGACAAGCTCTCACAAAACTACGTTTATGTGCTCACAAACTGGAAATGGAGGTAGGACGTTATAGGAATATCCATAGAAATGACCGTATATGCCGGCTGTGCCAAAAAGAACCAGAAGATGAGATTAATTTTTTGACTCGGTGTCCAATAAATGTGCATTTAAGAAAAATACTATATTATAAAGTCGGTCAAATATGTTCTGAGTTCACATTTCTGTCTGAACTGGAAAAATGTGTTTTCCTTCTTGACAGCCCAGAACAAGTAACTCCAACTGTTGGGCAATTCTATGTTCAACCATAGGCAAAATTAACTTACCAGACCCTCTACTACAACACCAACTTGAATAAACACGTATACACACTCAGTGACACTGCACACATTTACGTGTACGTGTACATGTATAACTATTACACGTATATAATCAATGTCATCATTATTATTACTATGAGTCTGATCTTACCATTTTATATTCTAATTATGTATGTTGTCCAATGTATACCATGCCATGTTTATATGATTCATATATAAATAAATGATTTGATTTGATAATTGGAACAAAATTGAGATTGAGTCTCCACTAATGATTATTATAGTATTTGAAAATGCGCCATAATTAATTGTAGTGGGCCGGTACAGTAACAAGTTATGCACGTAGTTAAAAGCATGGAATTTAGTTAATTATATACCGTAACAAGTATTTTCAGATATAAACCCGAGTCGGCAGCACCCCTTGGTGATCAGGGAGGATCTATAAACGACTCACACACCCTTTTAGTGGGACAGGACCCCTTTTAGTGGAAGAGGACCCCTTAACGAGCTACTCTCGGCATACTAAATTCAAAACTATATGTAGCTCCCCATTTTAATTTTTTGACGGACCGTTCAAAATTTCGCCTAACTTCCTTCATTGGGACGTCGATGGTACCCTAAGTTTGAATGAGAACCAATTTCATTATGGGACGTAAGGGAAGGTAACTCCAAATTTGTTGCGTTTGGCAAATTATGTATTGTACGATTGCTGCAGTGTACACTTCAAATTCAATTCCAATTAATTTGCTCAATACAAGTGCACCGAGAAATGTGTTGGAAATTTTGACAAAGGTTAAAACGCAATCTTAATATCCACTTGCTTACTGAAACAACTAGGACAAGATAATGAAAGTTATAGATTTGCGTCCGAGTCGTTTTAAAAACACATGAGCCCGATGATCATGAGCCTGAGGCTTTTTTTCATTTTTCATTATTCATTATTTTTATTGATCTATTATTTCCATTATTCTCATTCAAGTCTAAATGAGGTTGACACATCAAGAGTTCGGCAATTTTTGTCATTGTTTGGAATATACTGCTGCCTGCTTGAGGATTCATAGTTCATCAAGATAAACGTCTCCTGCACAATATTTATTATTGTGATGTTTATTGCTGTGCCGTAACATAAATGTCAAAATGTAAAAAAACGGACCGTAGATGTTTACCTTGGTGAACTACTTTCAGGGCATGCAGGGAATCCGAGTCGTTTCGCCCTTATTCCTATTCGCCCCCCCCCCCCCCCCCCCGAGTCGTTTCGCCCTTATTCCCGTTCGCCCCGAGTCGTTTCGCCCTTAGAATGAGTCATTTCGTCCTCCATATGAGTCGTTTCGCCCCTATGGTGGGTGGTCCGAAACAATATGTGGACAACTACAATAAATTTATTTTTCGTTAGATTTTGTCCAGACAGAAATCTTGAAAAAAACAATGCCATGGAAAGAAAGATTCCACATACTAGATGATAACCATGTCACCTGTATCGACTTCGCTGATTTTGTGCCGGCTTCCATTTTGACTTTTTATGGTTATGGAATGTTCTACAAGAGGGGTGAAAGGATATGACTTAATCTAACAACCGTTGAATGTAATAACATAAATGCAAATGTGATGACGTCATATTATTTTATTATTATTAATATTATTTGATTGTTTAAAGATACCACTAGAGATCATTGATTTTATATTAACTATTTTAGAGTTTTTCACCCCTCTTGAAGAGTATTCCATAAAAACCCAAAATGGCAGACAGCAGAAAACTGCATGTATTTTGCCCTAAACTGGCTGTAACGAGAACAGACATCGATATTTTACGGTCAGTTCAAGACTACCGTATACTGCAAACAGTCGTCTGTAAACAATGGGTTTTTGTTATGAATAGTTCAGTTTCATTGTCTGCCGTAGACCTGAAAATACAGTTAATTACATTAGTACATTAATGAACGATACCCAAGGAGCAAAAATATGGGAACTTAATAATCGAAAAATAAAAATAAATAGCAAAATTAAAATTAGCAAATGAATTGTAAAAATATATAATTACATTTCTTCCACATTGTCGGCAGGCTCTGTGGGGTTCAAAGAAGTCCGAGTACTTTCGGCCACGGGAGAGGCGGTGCACACCTGACACATGAAATCCAACTCAACGAGGCCATGTACCAATTGCCGGTAGACGTTTCTGTTGATACCTAATAAAATAAATTCTAAATAAAGACGTTTCTGTTACTGACAAACTACCTAACATAAAAGAAAAATTGAAAATGTAAATGTTGATTGAAACATATTTTATTGCTTTTTAAAAAGAACAAATTATCAGTTATCCTTGGCAGCCAGTAAATTTACAACAAATAGTTAACCACATGGATATAGTCGTTTTCTTGAAATTAAATTTTTCTAGCATGGAGACGTGGATTTTTTAAACTAAAAACTTCGATTTTTAAATATATCTTCATATGTAATGGAAAAGATCTTAATACATTAAACATTCAATATGTAGTTACTATAGATACAACATAAAGTTACTTACCGATTCCACATATTTGGTGTTGCCACCTGTCACAAGCATCGCATTGTATCGCTTCTTGTCTTGGTCGAACAAGGCTCGAACAGGATACACATTGAGCTTCCATATCATGTAGAGTCGTTCGCAGAATTCAGAGTGATATATTTGCCCAAGATCCACAGTATTTATAAGTTTCTTGTTTTTACAGTAATTACTCATTATACTACAAAGATATATTTGTTTAATACCGATTCTATTCGAGATCAAGAAAAGGCCCAAAGAGGCCCAAATTCAAGTAATCAAATAGACTACTCATGCTAAGGATGACCTGCTAATTAAGCAGACAATCCCCTGCAAGGCTATATTGTACCAGGAGTAAATATCCCTTCAGATTCTTTTAACTGCTAATTAAGCAGATAATACCCTGCAAGATTCTCTTGTACTCTCAGTTTCTCCGAGCTGCTAAATAAACAAACAATAGACTCGCTCAATGATTACATCTGTACATCAAGTATATTCTCACAAATTCTTTTTAAAAAACCCACAAAACACGCTTTATTTTAAAACATTTTAATAACAAAATAGGCATTATTTTAACAAAAATGCCATATATAGCATACAACAATTTTTTTTTTAAACATATCTTTTTAATGACTTTTTTAATGTAAACTGAAGCAAATGGACCTAATTAGAAGAAAAACACACAAAATGTAATAATATTTCAGACTGTTTAAAAAAGCACAAAACACGCATTATTTTAAAACATTTTAATAACAAAATACGCATTATTTTAATAACAAGGACAACAACAATGCCATATATAGCATACAACAAGCATTTTTAAAATTTAAACTGAAGCAAATGGACCTTTTAATATTTCATCAGCATAGATGTAAACATGACATGTCAATGGATATTACAGAGGCCAATTTTGCAAATTTGCAAAAAAGCGGTCTCCCCCCCCCCCCCCCCCACACACACACACAAAGCACTTTATAACTAATATATCGACAATATCATTGTGTAGGCTAGTCTTTGTACTTATTAATATAAAATACATCAGGCCCGTAGGAACTGGGATGGTGTGAGGGGAGGGGTTATATTGCACATAATAACATACATATAAATGGTGTTTATGGTTGATAAAGGGTTACAAATTGATAATCTATATCTGATTTGCAACTAGAGTCACGTAAACAAATTTATTCATCATTCACAAACATGAGGGCAAAACGACCCTGTATAGAGGGCGAAACGACAAGGGCGAAACGACACGGGGCGATCAGTAATAAGGGCGAAACGACATGATACCCATGCAGGCGGTGGATACAAATCTATAGCTTTCATTCTCATGGCCGTAACAAATATAATTATAGTTTGTGCCAATAACTTGATAAGCTGATCGGTCACTAAAGTCCGAACCAAAATTGTTAACTTAACAACTACGATAAATTGCTCTCCAACCTTTATTTTGTGTTAGATTTTACCGGTTCCGACTATTTACCTCAGGATACACCAAGACACCCCAAGATACTCCAAAACACCACCAAGATACCCCAGGACTCCATAAATATTTTTAAAAAATGAATTAAAATGTACTGGTATTTTATAAAATATTTAGTGGAAAATGGCTTAAAGAATTAATTTTAAGCCTTAATGACAGCCGATTGCCAAGGGACATAATCGACTACAGTGTTCTTGCTGGGTGAAAATTAAAGGAGGGCGGCCGCACAGCACCACACCCTTAAACCCCCCCCCCCCAAAAAAAAACCCCGAAAAGCAAAAAAAAAAAGGTGGGTGGGGGTGGAGAGCTTGGTGGTTACCATGTTGTTGTGTGTTGATAGATTTTGTGGAAAGACATACTCCTTATTTTGATTACAAATAGTGTATACGAAATACAAGCAAACTCGTCTTTTAATTGAACCGAAGATGTTATCGGTCTGATATTCACTGACAGTTCCGGTTTTGCTTAACCGATCAAAGTTTTAATATTATTATTTTAATAAAGATTTCAAGATATACGGAAAACGAAAAAGACGTTTGTGTGATCCCCTAATGTCGAAAACATTTTTTGTTATTCCCATCTTCATCGAATGAATCAATCGCTGTGATAAAATATTATCGCCAACTGATAAAAAGTAGTTTAGTTTTTGTAGTGGCGGTGTATATATTATATTTTAATGCTAAACACTACCACTTCTGTTGATTTTATAAGCGGTGATATCCCCCCAAAATTAAAAGTTTACAATATGTTATAAGAACTGCTGAATAAACAAAATGACAGAAAGTAAAAATCGTCAGTCACAATCAATTATATCTGTAACTGAGGACAAAATATCAGACGACAGTTAATGGAAACAAAAGATAGAGTGACCGTTCTGATCACGTGACAAATTTGGCGCCAAATAAGTGGGGGGTTTTCAGTCGGAGATTGCCGAATCCATAAAAAAATTAAATGTTTTCATTGGTCAAATAAAATATAACTTTTATTGTTTGTATTAAACATACAAATGGATACAGGTATAGGACAAAATAGAGGCTGTTAAAAATACTGTTAAATTATGTTACGGTAACTGTCGTAAATGTTTCGTCAGTTGTTTTTTCGTACACAACGCAGCTTGTTTCCTTTGATGTCCAGTGTGCAGACTGATCGTTGTGGGTTTTTTTTTTATGTGTGGAAAAATGTGTGCATTTGGAAATAGCGGAGATAGGTGCTGGAAAATAAAGAAGGGCGCAGAAAAATAAAGGAGGGCGGAGAACGTGAAAGGAGGGCGGCAAAATGCAATAGCAGGGCGGGCCGCCCCGCTTAAATGGAGCATTGAGAACACTGGACTATTTACCCCTGCCCAAGACACCGCACAGTCTGTGTGTGTGTATGTATATGTGTATGTCCGGTGATTCGGCACACTTGGTATTTTGCTTAAGTATGCTTAGGAAATTGTCATGTTGTCGGTGTTTTTAACGAATTAAAGTTCAATTTCTTTTTCAATGGTTAATCAACAGTCTGCAAAATTAGCCAGGTGCCTGATACCCGAGACGTGTAGAAATCGCGACGGACGTGTACATTTTTCAATGGTTAATCAACAGTCTGCAAAATTAGCCAGGTGCCTGATACCCGAGACGTGTAGAAATCGCGACGGACGTGTACATTTTTCAATGGTTAATCAACAGTCTGCAAAATTAGCCAGGTGCCTGATACCCGAGACGTGTAGAAATCGCGACGGACGTGTACATTTTTCAATGGTTAATCAACAGTCTGCAAAATTAGCCAGGTGCCTGATACCCGAGACGTGTAGAAATCGCGACGGACGTGTACATTTTTCAATGGTTAATCAACAGTCTGCAAAATTAGCCAGGTGCCTGATACCCGAGACGTGTAGAAATCGCGACGGACGTGTACATTTTTCAATCTCACATGCCTGACGGGCACCTGTTTTAAAAACACATAAACATAAAACTGGACAGTAGAAATGTTTTTTCTAAATACTTTTAAAATTACAAATTGTTTAGACTGGAAATGAAAGTCGTCTAGAAGTGGACAGGTGTAAATTCGCATTTTTACTTTACTGACATCTCGGCTCTTTGACGAGTCAGCCGATCGATACCTCGCCCTCGGAATGACTAGATACCGGAAAGGAAATTTCTGTTTCCTCGCCCCAGTCGTTTCGTCCTAATTTTTTTTATATGTGTTTATACTACAAGTGCATGCATTACATCATCAAATTTGGTATAAAATCATGTGTCCTGTCGCTCAGTAAGAAATCTATAATTTTGGGGTGAAACGACCCACCTCCAGACCATTTTTACACATTCTGCCCGATACTCATATTTATGGCGAAACGACCCGGTGCGAATGGGAATTAGGGATAAAATGAAAAGTTTGAATGTTGGTTCATCATATATAAATGATAAAGCAGTTGCCAACTTCACAGATCATATTGCTAAAGGCACAATGTCTGGAGTGGTGACTAGTCTGCAGAAGAGCAGATTTTGTAGCTTCACATGTGATGGGTCCACTGACTTTACTGGAGAAGACATTGAAAACATTTATTTGCGCACTTGTAACAATGGCAAAATACAAGACAGTTTTCTTCATATCGGGAGTGCCGAGTCGGCATGCATAATTTCATGATAAAGACCTTCAAGGATCTGGAAATACACAATATTATGAAAGAAAAGCTGGTGGGATTCTGTTCTGACGGAGCATCCAACATGCAGGGTAAATTTTATGTAAACAATTAAAGGTATACTCCCACACTTGATGCCTAAAATCTTTATGTTCTAAAATAAATAGTTACCTAATTGCACAACAATTCCACCTAGTTAAAAAATTATCGGTATTCGGGAAAATTTATATTGGTCTATATAAATTTATCAATATATATTATTTCCGTGTATTATTTCGGTTCCATTAACACTGTCGTGCTTCTTTTACTAACTGTCCCAATCGGATTGTTATAAAGATTACACTAGCCAAATCCAGATAATCAATATAATAAACCTGTATGTTGGATTAGTGCCCGTAAATCTTTTTATTTCTCTACGAATCGAGGGCTTTGTGCATTCCAATGACGGTATCATTCGACATAGCTCATAAATTGCATGTTTTCCTTAGAATGAACGAGCAGGCCATAACATTAGTTTGTCTTTATACATTGTTTACTCATATGGCCATATTATAAGTATTACTAATAAATGCATGATATGCTACTTTATGTTACATATACTATACATTTAAGCGGGTAAAATTTGGCAAATATATGGGCATCTAGAAGTTCATTCGGGCAAATAAATTTTACAAGCCCACTTGCCCGAAAGACAAGTGTCTCAAAAAGTTTTTCGTGAAGACTGGATCAAGTATCAACATATTTATTGTTAAGGGTGCAATTTTTATTTTTTTTAGAATTATCAATAATTATATCATAATTTCAAAATAAATCGCATGGGTCAAAAAGCATGTAATTTTGTGCCAGATGCCATTTTGACTTTTTATGGAATACTCTCTAAGAGGGGTGAAGGATATGACCTAATCTAACAATGTCATAACATGTTATGATATAAAAGCAAATGTGATGACATTTTAATTTTTACAAAAATTGTTTTGTTTAAAGATACCACTAGAGAACATTGATTTTATATTAATTATGTCACATACTTTGGAGGCTTTCACCCCTTTTGAAGAGTATTCCATAAAAAAAGAAAAATAGCAGATGGCAGAAAACTGCATGTATTTTGGCATATGCGATCTCAGCGAAGTTGATACTGGCGACATCGTTACAGTCTCATATGTGGAATCTGTGTCACTGTAATGGCTTTTTCACAACTTGTGTCTGGACAACATTTGGAGGAAATGTAACGGTAGGAGAGTGATTTGGGTAGGAGAGTAATTTATCGTAGTTGTTAACAATTTGGTTCAGACTTTAAGGTTGACAACAGTCACGTTTCGCACCCATGTTTTGGCTTCATACACAATAAATAAAACATCCAGTGGTAATTTTTTGAAATGATGAATGTGACAAAAGGTACTTTTTATTTTTTTCATCTTTCAAAACTTAAAATTAATATTTTGTCCAGAATTGTGAAAAAAACAACCCCACCCACCTGTAAAGTGTATCGTCAACGTCCCTAACTGCATTATTTTTTTAAGTCTGTTGTGCACTTTGTTTTTTCGTGGACAGTTTGCACATTTAACATTCGATTTGTTGTCATCTGCCTGTCGTTCATTTGTGAGGCTTTTCTTCACAGTTCTAGAACATTTTCATTAACAATAAAGTGCAAACAAGTATCTAAATACAAAACTTTACAAACCCCTAAAAGTGACTTGACAAATTAAATTTTTCCTTTAAAAAAATATTAAACAAAGTATTTGTCAACTGCGCATAGTTAAGAAACATATTTTTTTTTCATGTAGTGGCCATAAAATCAAAAATGATTACCGTACACATTATATCCATGTTATAAACCATGTGATAATTTAGTGTATGAAATTTAATATCAATATACTTCATTGTGTCTTTCATAAATGTAACTCTTCCATTTTGTAGCTGTGTGCCCTATTTTTATTAATAATTTTGGAATTTTAAAATTTATGTTGATCTACTGCATGGAGTACATTACGGCAATACATTTAGACAATATTTTTCTTAATATGTACGGCGAGTTACTTCCCTCTATGAAGCAAATTTAAAATGGCCGGGATATTTCTTAAGGCTGTCATTGAAGATTTATTTTGTTAATAATGATGCCAAATACTTCAATTGGGATTTTGTGAGTACGGTAGGTGATACATTTTTGGTTTGTGTGTCCATTTGTTGCACCAGTTCGGTTGAGAAACGGTTGAAAGTTGTTTTGAATACCAGCTATATTAAGGGTATTTAAGAAGATGAGGATGTCGTAAAAACCACACTTACTAGTCCCTCTGGACTATTGTTGATCATCATGTAGCTTTCTTTGATACCCGAGTTTTTGTATGTGTGCTAGGATGTTATTAAGCATTCATTCGTAAAGTTTTATAAAGCTTGGACCCAGAAATGAAAGTGAAGAGCTAAAATTCCTTTGCAGCTTTTAAAGCAGTTTCTTAAAACTTTATGTATAATTGTAGAGTTTTCATATCACAGATAAACACCAGGATGCTTTATATTATTAGGGTAAACTAGACTGTCATGGATCAGACAGATCTTAGGGATTGAAAGAGGCCTCTTTTTAGAATTGTCACACCTCCCCAACTCATTGGATTCTTTGATGCACCCGTGCAGGCCTTGCGTGCAATTTGAACGTGATAGACATCATTTTCTAGTCCACTGGACTGAATAGGGTGTATACTACCAAATCAAATCCCATAGCAGGGCTTCTAGAATTTTTATAAAATTCACTAGCCATGGGATCAGTGATTTAATTTTTTTTACTAGCCACGATTAAAAATTCACTAGCCCTACTATACTTTAAGTTAATACATTTTTAACTAATTACATGCAATAGTAATAATCAGATATGTCACCTAAACAGGGAGATGGAGATTAAAAACACTAACATTGGGGGTTGCTGTGGGGAAAGGAAATTCATATTTACAAAATAGATAACTTCAACATTTGACAAAAAATATTTTTAAAATTCACTAGCCGTCGGGCATGGCAGTAGTATTTATCTACTAGCCCAACATTTAATATCGCTAGCCATGGGAGTGGGGCTACCATAATCTAGAAGCCCTGCCATAGATAACAATAGTAACATGTGGCTAAAACTCCTACCTGCAGCATATCACTCGACATAAATGTCACGGATATAAATACTACCACGCCTCACCCTTAAAGTGAATCAGAAAAAATTGGTGGTCAAGCTGCTCATTTCTGAGATAACAAGTAGTGTCTATGACTACCCTAGTTCCGCTCAAAATTTGAGTACTTTGTTTTACAGGTACCCCATACATGTTTCAAGCACAAGGCTACTTGACACAGTGGTACTAGATGACATAAAATTGCATAAATGTTTTGCCCAGATGAAACTTTTTTTTTTTTTTTTTATAACCAACACACTCATTTATCACCAATCTCAGGACTTGTGGTGTTCACTTCTCTATGAAAAGTTGGATGCACCTTGAACTTTGACCTAGCCGGAAGTTATTTGATTTAGTACTATCTGAATTAGCCAGCTTTTGCACAGTGCTAGATATATCTGTCTAGCGCCCCAAGGCTAGACAATTTCTATATATGCCTGACATGATAACTCGTGTTTTACGATGATTGACTCATGATTTTCAGAATTCTGTTGAATTAGGTTTTCTCCAAGTTGCCATTGTTTTGTAGCTTCTGTTTTGAAATATTATTGTTTTAAAAATATTTTATATTTTCAGCTTTATAGTTATCGTTATGTTGTTATATTTTTATGTCGTTACACAATGTGGACTATATTTTCCACTTATGTTTTTATGAGTTTAAATTTGTAAGTGAAATATTTTTGAATCGTTCTGCAGTAAACAAACCATAGCTTACAAAATTAATATTTTGCAGGGCTCGAAACGGCCTGTGGCCAGGTAGCCAAATGCGACCAATGTCCCGTTTGGGCGACTTAAATATTAAAAAATAATGGCATTAGTCGCCCAAATAATAATATGTGGGCAATCTTCATTAGAGCTATAACATGAGCCACTATTAATATTTGTATTCCACATTAAATTCCTGCTCATGTTTCTCTTACCATAATTTGCCAACATCCATTATTTTTATTTTTTTTGGCCACCATATTTTTTGGCGAGTTTTGAGCCCTGGTTTTGTAGCTGTAATTAAATGGGCAAGAAAAAGAATCAATCACTGTTGTGAGGTATAGATACGGCAATTCCAATCCTCGGGACAAAATTGTTTTGTAAGGAACTTGGTAAACCTCAGCCTTTACAAAAAAATATTTTGTCCTCAGGGTTGGAATTACCATATGAGATTCCATTAATGAGTAAAATGCTTTTAAATATGAACATTTTATAAAAAAATTAATGTTTGTTCACTCACAGTACATTTGCAGGGTACATCGTTTTTCAACAACTGGGACTTTATGCAGGAGAGGGACAATGACAACACTAGATGACCTAGAGGTTCTTCACCAATGTGCCGATTATATTGCCATTAATAAACAATATGACTTGAAAATCAACATGAATGAGAAAACTGATGAAGTCACTGTGGACAAGCAACTCTGTCATGCATTTCCCGAGTTAGTTGATCCAAAAATGGTGTTTGGGTTTAGGTGAGTGTAATTCATTACATGTATATATACTTTGACTTTAGGTAAGTTTAAACCATTCCATTCCTTTACTACAAGAAGTACTAAGTTATTTCAGCTCACAAGTTTTGTTGAGTTTTAGTGCGAATAAACAAGCAACTTGTGTTTTTAACAATTGTTGGATGTGTTTATTTGGATGTAACTTATCAACATATAAAGATTATCTAACAGCAGTGCAAAACCCCTTAAAAAAACCCTCATTAATTTTGTAAATACTTGTTTCGTTATTTGTTGTTATTCTCAAGATTCCCGACTAACTGTGATTTTTGTTCTCCCCCATCAGGTTTGTTCATCGGCTGGACTACGCCACCAGTGGAGTATTGTGTGTTGCCTTGACACGTGTGGCCAGTGCAGCTATGCATAAAGCATTTTCTAAAGGAGAAGCTACAAAACACTATGTTGCTCTGGTAAGATAATAATCATTTCTAAGAAAGAGATGTTTTATTTAATGACACATTCAACACATTTTATTTATGGTTATATGGCATCAGTCATGATTAAGGACCACACAAATATTGAGAGAGGAAACCTGCTGTCGCCACTTCATGGGCTACTCTTTCCAATTAGCAGCAAGGGATCTGTTATATGTACCATCCCACAGATAGGGTAGTACATACCACAGCCATTGATATACCAGTCGTGGTGCACTGGCTGGAACGAGAAATAGCCCAATGGGCCCACCAACGGGGATTGATCCCACACCGACCGCGCATTGAGTAAACGCTGTACCATTGGGCTACATTCTGCCCTAATCATTTCTAAAGGAAAAGCTACAAAACACATCACTCTTGTAAGATTATAATTTTCTACAACAGCTACAAAACACTACATCACTCTTGTAAGATTATAATTTTCTACAAAAGCTACAAAACACTACGTCACTCTTGTAAGATTATAATTTTCTACAACAGCTACAAAACACTACGTCACTGTTGTAAGATTATCATTTTCTACAAAAGCTACAAAACACTACGTCACTGTTGTAAGATTATCATTTTCTACAACAGCTACAAAACACTACGTCACTCTTGTAAGATTATCATTTTCTACAAAAGCTACAAAACACTACGTCACTCTTGTAAGATTATCATTTTCTACAACAGCTACAAAACACTACGTCACTCTTGTAAGATTATCATTTTCTACAACAGCTACAAAACACTACGTCACTCTTGTAAGATTATCATTTTCTACAAAAGATACAAAACACTACGTCACTCTTGTAAGATTATCATTTTCTACAAAAGCTACAAAACACTACGTCATTCTTATGAGATAATCATTTTCAAAGGGAGACACTACAAAACACTACATCACTCAAGTAAGATTATCATTTTCTAAAGAAGCTACAAAACACTGTGTTGTAATTGTAAGATAATCATTTTCTAAAGAAACTACAAAACACTATGTTGTAAGTGTAAGATAATCATTTTCTAAAGAAACTACAAAACACTATGTTGTAATTGTAAGATTATCAATTTCTAAAGAAACTACAAAACACTGTTGTAATTGTAAGATTATAATTTTCTAAAGACGATATAAAACACTTTGGCACTCTTGTAAGATTATCATTTTCTAAAGAAACTACAAAACACCATGTTGTAATTGTAAGATTATCATTTTCTAAAGAAACTACAAAACACTATGTTGTAATTGTAAGATTATCATTTTCTAAAGAAACTACAAAACACTATGTTGCAATTGTAAGATTATCATTTTCTAAAGACGATATAAAACACTGGCACTCTTGTAAGATTATCATTTTCTAAAGAAGCTACAAAGCACCATGTATGTTGATTATTTTTTAAAGAAGATATACACATCAAAACTGATGATGATGTAATATCATTTTCTAAAGAGAAACATTTTAGTTACTTTAGGTTGTTCTTTATGTTTGATAGTAGCTGGGTTCGAGTTTTAACCACAACAACATATTAATTTTTTTTAATTCTGGTAATGCTCGTTTCCTATTTGTAAAGGCGTATATTAATATAGGAACTTTGAATAGGCTTCGTTATAACAAAGTATGCTTATTTTAATAATACTACTCCTTCAAGTGCTAATGTTCAAGCTTTGTATTTTGTAACAGGTCAAAAATAAGCTTTGTAAATTTACCCCATCATGTTAAGTGACTTTTACGTTCAGTGTGCTTGCTGTTTAAATATTTTAAATAAAATATCCTGTTTTGTGTCCTTGCTGTTTTTTGTCCTTGCTGTATAATATTTAATATTTGAATAAAATATCCTGTTTTGTGTCCTTGCTGTATAATATTTAATATTTGAATAAAATATCCTGTTTTGTGTCCTTGCTGTATAATATTTAATATTTGAATAAAATATCCTGTTTTGTGTCCATGCTGTATAATTAATATTTGAATAAAATATCCTTTTTTGTGCCCTTGCTGTATAATATTTAATATTTGAATAAAATATCCTGTTCAGTGACCTTGCTATGTTTATTATTTTAAATACTGTGAGGATTCTGTGTGACTACTGTGTTTGACAGCACTGATCATGGACTGTTGTGAATCAGTGTAGTATTATTTATAATCCAGTAAACAATGGATTTCATTTCACTGCAGCTTCATGGTCACACTGACAAGGAAGATATGCTTATCGATGCAGCAGTTGGAAGAGATTCGTCGGTGCTTGATTTCCACAAAATGTGCACAGCAAACCACAAAGAGTGCTCTAACCCGAGACAGGCCAGGACGGTGCTGGTCAGTCTAGAACACGGTTTCTATGATGGACGTCCGGCCAGCAAAGTCCTGTTAAAACCCTTCACAGGTATCACATGTTTTCATTTTGCTAAAGTCCGAACCACATAAATTACTCTCCTGCCATTAATTACCATATTTGACATTTCCCTGACATTATGTCCAGTCACAAATCATGCAAAAACTATTGCGGTGACACGGATTCCAAATATAGATTGTAACCATGCCACCTATATCAACTGATGAAATCTACTACGACGAAAAGCATGTAACTTTTCACTAGCTGCCAATATGCTTTTTATGAAATATTCTTGTGTTTGTTTAGACAACTTTTATATTCCGTCAAATACAAGATAACCAGTATTTGGATTGACCAATGTACAAAAGTATATTTTAAGGTGTGTCCCAAAGTTTTACAAAAACAAATATTTTACAAGCGAAGATGACATTTATGAATTGCTAACATATAGAGAAGACATAAATTCAGATTGTCTTGTGTTTTCAAATGTTCCATTCCAGTTGCAAAATGTTCTTCTGTTTAAAAATGTTCTGCTGTTTTTCGATGTTCTGTTGCCAGATGTTGTTCTGCTGTTTTTAGATGTTCTGTTGCCAGATGTTGTTCTGCTGCTTTTAGATGTTCGGTTGTCAGATGTTGTTCTGCTGTTTTTAGATGTTCTGTTGCCAGATGTTGTTCTGCTGTTTTCAGATCTTTTTTTGTTTTCAGATGTTCTGTTGTTGTTAAATGTTGTGTTGTGTTTAGGGAGGACTCACCAGTTGCGCGTGCACTGTACACATATTGGACACCGGATTATTGGCGACTACATGTACAGCAACCGGACGGACACAGAGCCACACCGGATGATGCTCCACGCCCTGCGTCTCATAGTGCCCCTCAAGAAAACGCCTCTAGACATCGCATCCACCGACCCGTTCGTGTCCAGCGTCGATCCCAAGTGGCAGACATCCCACGTTCTAAATACTTACAAGAACTCACTAGAGAATCAAGATCTAGCCAGTATCAAACATATAAAACTAGACAGCTGATTCGTACTTGTTGTTTTTCAAACCAATGGTTATAAATAATAATGCAAACCTGTCTAAGCACTTAATATTTATCTGGTTTAGAATTTAGAATATTTGGGATTGGTTTTGACAAGATTCCGGTTTGTCCAGAGTCTGGTCTAAACAAGTTTCACTGTACATGTTTTCAGTTAAAAAGTGGCACCAGATCAAGCACCGTCATATTAGTCTATTTTTACATTTGTGATAAATGACTCCCAATTAATCAAATAGTCTTTTCTTAATCAATTCGAGATTAAAGTTATATAATGTTGTCATTTGGCATAAACTGTACTTTTCACAAGAATTCTAGACGAAAATTGAAATTTTCCTAAAAATCTACGTCACATCTATCAAAACAACACAATTTTTTTTTTGTCTTCAAAAATTTTTAGTTTGGAAAAAATGTACATGTAGACATTAACTACCTCTTTATACACTTGACCATCTGTCATCAGGAATTGTTTGTGGTTTCCTCAACTTGGATAACCAAAGTATTGGTAAACACCCGATAAGGAGGTGTGTATTATATTAAGCTGCAACATGTTATGACACAGGGTGGGTTTTTTATGCTTGTGGTTAAGCCATCGGTGGTAAGGCTGGTACATGTATGTACACGGTTCACAGCCTGGTACTGGCTACCAACCAGAGTGAGTTTTAATGACTCAATGGGTAGGTGTAGGTAGTACTAAACCAAATAACTTCCGGCTGGGTCAAAGTTGGAGGTGCACCCAACTTTTGATAGAGAAGTGAACACCACAAGTCCTGTGATTGGTTATAAATGTGAGTGTGTTGGTTGTAAAAAATAATAGTTTAATCTGGGTAAAAAAAATGTGCGATTTTATTTCATCTAGTACCAATGTGTCAAGTAGCCTTGTGCTTGAAACGTGTATGGGGTACCTGTAAAAAAAAGTACTCGAATTTTGTGCGAAACTAGGGTAGTCATAGACGCTACCCGTTATCTCAGAAACGAGCAGCTTGACCCCCATTTTTTTCTGATTCACTTTAAGTGTAAGGGGTGGTAGTATTTATATCCGTGGCGTTTATGTCGGTTGATACGTTGCAGGTAGGAGTTTTAGCCACATATGTTACTATTGTCGTCTATGGGATTTGATTTGGTAGTATATAGTATAAGGCCACTACACTCTCTTCTCTCTCACCAACAATTAACAACGAACCCAGTGTCAGATAGCTGAGGTGTGTGCCCAGGACAGCGTGCTTGAACCTTAATTGGATATAAGCACGAAAATAAGTTGAAATGAATGAATAAAAAGATTAAGTAGTGACAGATTTTCAATGTCGGGAGTTTGGCTACGTGGTGGTTCAACCCTGCTGGTTAGGCTAGTGTTATGTATAGATTCCTGGTTAGACATTTGTCACACATTCAAGGGAAGCACAGACAGATTTTCAATGTTGGTTGTTTGGCTACATGGTGGTTCAACCCTGCTGGTTAGGCTAGTGTTATGTATAGATTCCTGGTTCAACATTTGTCACATTCAAGGGAAGCACAGACAGATTTTCAACGTTTGGAGTTTGTCTAAATAATGGTTTAACCCCTGGTTAGGCTCTAGTATAGATTCCTAGTTAGACAAATGCCAAATATTAAGAGATTGTCTCGAGTTTGGCATCATTGATGAGCTTGACAAATCTTAAAGTTGCATATTGGATACATTTTCTTGTCTGGAGTGACGAGGACTGTATATTCCGTGTTATTGATTGTCCTAATGGTTTAAATGGCTTTAACTTCAGTTATTTCATTATGTAATGAAGAATGTATAAGGGTGTGTAGATTCGTGAAAAAATAATACATAAGCCCCCTTTGGGCGAGTTAATTACTTTTCATTACTATTTTATGATTCGGTCAGAAAATTCTCAGTTGTGATACATGTGCTAAATGTGTTATTTTTGATTGTTTCCGACAATCTTCCCTGTGTTCCGCAAGCAAACATTACTATCACTAGTGTCAGGTTTATAAGGCTTAAATTACATGTTTATTTATTTGATAATGCAGATGTTTGGCCCCATGGACTGAAGCGTTTTACTTGTTTACAAGAATAAGTTCTGCTAATAGTGGGTCCAAATCCCAGATCTGAACACATTAGAAGTTCAAATTGCATTGTTTCACAGGTATGACAATAGTGTGATGTCACAAGTATACATTTTGTGTGCGTGTGTGTGTATGTGTGTTCGTGTGTATAAATATACAGACACACATTCACTGAAACCTATCTAAACCTGAACAAATTGGAATGCTGTAAAAATTGGCTATGTTTCATGGTCTTGAATTTTCAAATGTCTAAACCCCAAATCCTGTCTAAATCAGATTTAAAAAAAATATGTCTACAGCATGATCTGGCTTGGACATGTTTTACTGTGCGTGTTCATATATATTTATAGACATGTTTGTACATGTTCACTTGGACATGTTTTACTGTGCGTGTTCATATATATTTATAGACATGTTTGTACATGTTCACTTGCTGATATGTAAAAGTCCAATCTGAACTACGGGTACCATACTACACACATTGGGATGATCAGAAGCACTGAACATCGAGATACTGATGTTCCAGACAGAACAGGTTTAATATGTATAATTGGTGCTCTAGTGGTGTCGTTAAACAAAACAATACTTGTTTTATTATATATTAATTTTGGTCGTTACTCAGAAACATGCACTCAGGACAGGTTTTTTAAAAACATTGAATTAAAACATCAAACCAATGTACTGAATGCTTAAACTACAAGTTAAAAGTTTGTTCTGTTTAACGACATCACTAGAGCACCTTGATTTATTAATCATTGGCTATTGATTGTCAAACATTTGGTAATTTTGACATACACCATATTTCCTCCAATAAAGAAATGTTTTATTTAACGACTCGCTCAACACATTTTATTTACGGTTATATGGCGTCAGACATATGGTTAAGGACCACACAGATTTTGAGAGGAAACCCGCTGTCGCCACTACATGGGCTACTCTTTCCAATCTTATTTGCACTTCCCACAGGAAGGATAGCACAAACTATGGCCTTTGTTGAACCAGTTATGGATCACTGGTTAGTGCAAGTGGTTTACACCCAACGCATTGAGCCTTGCGGAGTACTCTCAGGGTTTGGAGTCGGTATCTGGATTACAAATCCCATGCCTTGACTGGGATTCGAACCCATTACCTAACATCCTGTAGACCGATGGCCTAACCACGACCAGTTTCCTCTAATAAGTGCCAGGCCTCAAATAAGCGCCCAGGCTGTAACACTTTGCAACAAAATAAATGTCTGACCTCTAATAAACGCTGTGTAAGACAGCTGAAAACTGATTACTCCCTGGCATAACATTATCAAAAATGACGGGTCCTGTTTTATCACTTCCTGTCTTAAAATATAAAGGCTGTACCATCACACAGACCATGGCCTTTGATATACCAGTTGTGGTGCACTGGTGGGAATGAGAACTCAAATTACAAACACGTGGATCACTAAAACCAGTTTTAATAAAAAATATTACATTTAACAGTGCAACCCAACCGACAACCACCTGTACACTAACACATGCAGGTTTACGGTTGTGATATACCTATTCTGTACATTCACAAAACTTGTTTTTCTTATCAGATATACAAAATACAGCCAGCACTTTTCAAATATTTTTAAGCAATAAATAGAACTAATATGGGTCATTGTTAAACAAAAAAAAAAAAAAACTCTCGTTTAATGTTGAAGAAATATTCATAAAACCTACACCCATAAATATATTCGGACTTTCTAAAATATGTATCTTTATATATGAATAGATAAGACATGAAAAGAAAGACACAAATGGATCTACCCTGCGCCATAGATGAGTCAGAAATTAAGTATTTTTAGGTTACAATTATTTTGTCTTTAACCAAATTATGCATGTGATTTTGATCACAAACCACCAAAAACTAATTTAAATTGATTTTACTTAAATAACAATGTTGAGCTGACTTGGAAGTCTGGAATTTATGTGGAGAAAATGATTTTCGACAAACTTTTGTTCATTCTTCTTCGGCAAGTGATCTCGTGTTCTGAAGATGATAAATCTATAATTCAGTGTTTTTTGCAGAAGAGAAAATGAAATTATTGCCAATAACTCTCTAAAAGTAGGGACGTGTGTAAAGTTTGTGGAATGAAAACTGCATGGATGTTGTACTTCATTCACACATGTATAGACAATAGACGACCTGTTTCTGATCGAAGTTAGGACATGCACACACAGACACATTAACAACATTAAAGTGCTTGCAGAGTACTTTTGATTTCTAATCAGAATTTATTTGTTGAATACTTTATCTTCGTCACACTTGATGTGTTCTGCTTCCATATAAGATATATTTGTAAAACCAACATTGTATAATCGTGGGATTTCAACCTACTGCACCAACAGGCAAGGCATTTTTGAGAAGTAGTGAAAAGTCTTATGTTATTGCCAGTGAATGACTATAAAATGAGAAAATAATGTTTGTAAAAATAAGTTTTTGGTGTACACTTGGAAGTGGGGAAGAAGTAGCAGGAAAAGACCACTTTGTAGACTTGTGAAAGTTTTAGTCTCGAACGACATTTGTAATACACTTAATTTTTATCATGATTATAAATTTGATATAGTAAATTGAAATGGTAAAGTTGGAAAAATATAGAAGTATGTTTTTTTTTAATATATATATATATATCACACTTGTGCTCCTAAAAAAATCTAATATGTATATATAATTATAAAAGTCCCCATGACAAATATAAATATAATTACAATAGTCCCACCAGGCAAGAAAACATGATTTTAATATTCCCATAATGCAAACACATAATTACAAAAGTCCCACCAGATAAGAAAACATAATTACATTAGTCCCACTAGGGTAACAAAACAATTATTTAGTCCCACCAGGTAAGAAAACATAATTACATTAGTCCCACTAGGGTAACAAAACAATTATTTAGTCCCACCAGGTAAGAAAACATAATTACATTAGTCCCACTATGGTAACAAAACAATTATTTAGTCCCACCAGGAAAAAACCCATAATTACATTAGTCCCACTAGGGTAACAAAACAATTATTTAGTCCCACCAGGTAAAAACACATAATTACATTAGTCCCACTAGGGTAACAAAACAATTATTTAGTCCCACCAGGTAAAAACACATGATTGCATTAGTCTCACCAGGTAAGAGCACATAATTACAATTATACTAAAGTTAATAACACTATACAAGCACGACAGTCGTCAGCAGGTTTCATTTCTTGTGTTATGTTAACCTGGCACACTCAAATTACAGCACAATACACACCTTGTTTCCACTCATTCTTAAGGGACAAAACACGAAAGGAAAAAGGTCCACAATGGAGGCACATATCAAGAAGAAAACTGTTGTGTCACAGAAGTTCCATCATGACAGATGTGTGTGTGTGTGCAGGAGGCAATAATTATTATATTTTATGTCTGGTGGTTACATCTCCCCACCCCCATTTCATATACTTGCTTTAAATAAAATTTATTTTGTAGGTTGTAGCTATATGAAAATGATTACCTCACCCACCCCTCCCCATCTAATGTGATCAATTCTGAAACAGTCCTGGGCAATTCTCACAACTTTTAGAATTGTGAGATTTTCACTAACTCCAATATTTGTAACATTATATATGAAAACTAGAGAATTTAACATTGCATATAAAACCAGATTTCATTCAACCAGAAAAATACACATGTTGAATCATCTTCGGAAACCGAATTAGATATTTTTCTCTTTTTCTCTCTCTCTTTTTACTGAAGGCAAAGTTACCATTTTAAAACCGACAGATTTCTATATACAAAAGTGAAATATCATTTTAAATAATTTACCACTGAGATGACTGAAATATGTACAGAATATCGGGTGCTTGAGACAAGAAGGATGTATAAATATGCAGTACAAAAATCACAATGTTTATCTTCTTCACCGACAAAAAAAAGTGAAGCATCAGCATTTGCAGCACTGCAACACCACACATGTTAAAAGTACAACTGGCGCAGTACAACAATTACATTGATAATGTCATAAAGTGACTATGAAAAGTCCACTGTGCTATCTGGTGAAGACTGGGGTTAATCACTGAACAAACTGGTGGTGGCTGGTCTCGGGTTTCTCTCCGCTTTGACTGGGGCTGCGGTGTTCACTTCTTGCTCCGCGAGCGGATGTCCATGGTCGTTTGCAGGATCTGACCCAGCTCCATCAGGTGCATCTGTTTGTTTCCTGTGGCAGCAGCAGCGGACGAATGGCGGCCGGCATACCTGAAAACAAAGTCCCAAATTTTTAGAATTTTTTTTAAATCGCTAGGTAATGTAAAAGATTTTTGCATATTAAAGATTTTATGAGAAGTTATTTCCACTCCTTGTATCCAAAAAATTAATAAATGCATGACTCGCCCAAACTCTCCATCTTTGTGGACTTTATTGAGAATGGTGTGCACCCCAAACGCCTCTCATATCAAAGAGCTGTTTATGACTCGCTCAATCTCCATGTCTTTGTTGAGAATAGTATGTATCTCCAAACCACCTCCCGTGTCAAAGAGCTGTTTATGACTCACTCAGTCTCTACATCTCTGTGGACTGTGTTGAGAATAGTATTTACCCCCAAACCCCCTCCTCTGTCAAAGAGCTGTTTATGACTCATGCCATCTCTCCATCTCTGTGGACTTTTGAGAATAGTGTGTACTTCCAAACCCCCTCCTGTGTCAAAGGGCTGTTTATGACTCGCTCCATCTCTCCATCTCTGTGGACTATGTTGAGAATAGTATTTACCCCCAAAACCCCCTCCTGTGTCAAAGAGCTGTTTATCACTCACTCGATCTCAATGTCTTTGTTGAGTTTGCCGAGGATGGTTTTCACGCGGGCCTGCACGTACATCCAGGCGCCCATGTTCTTGTGTTCCTCCTGCGCCCACATCAGTGATGCCTTCGGGTACTTCTCAATCTCGGCCTTCACCAAATCAAACGGGAACGGCGTGATCTGTAACAAAAAGACAGTGTTTACTTTCAAGAGTACCGGTGACCTACATGATACGCCTTATTTGTATCACAGTGACCTAGTAATTGTATGTGACATACAACCAGCCCAAGTTGTTCTTACAAGTGAGATCTGATGGTCCTGTATGCATCTGTATGCAAGATACATGTAGGTTCCAGACAAGGATTTACTGTTATGTGCAGTAGACCATGAAAAGTAGGTCACAGTGACCTAGTAATTTTACAACAAAAACAGTGTTTTACTTAATCGTCAAATGTCCAACTTTACAACAAAAACAGTGTTTTACTTACTCGTCAAATGTCTGATATTACAACAAAAACAGTGTTTTACTTACTCATCAAGTGTCTGATTTTACAACAAAAACAGTGTTTTACTTACTCGTCAAGTGTCTGATATTACAACAAAAACAGTGTTTTACTTACTCGTCAAATGTCTGATTTTACAACAAAAACAGTGTTTTACTTACTCGTCAAGTGTTCTGTTTAAATCTTACAACAAAAAGCCAGTTTTCCTTTGTTATTAAGCAAGATGACAAAAACTGTAATCTCTAGATGGAATTGGTGTTAACTGAAAATAGAAGCTGAATTCACAACATTACTTCTTGAATTACAACTTTACCTTTGTAAATCAAAACTTTACCTGTTGAATTCACATTATCTGTTGAATTCACATTATCTGATGAATGCCTGTTCGATAGACAATGTTTTCTGCTCAATTCATGTTTTCCGTTTAATTCACAGCATTACTTGTTCAATTCACAGTGCTGCCCGTTTAATTTGTCCAATGTTATCTGTTCAACTCACAAACATTACGTTTTCAATTTGCAATGTTACCTGTACAATTCACAATGTTGCCCGTTTAATTTATGCAATGTTACCTGTTCAATTCTTGAAATGGCAATCTTTTCCACGACACCCTTCTGTTCTCGCTCCTTCACTAGTTCGTAGTAGAGCTTTCCCGTGCACAGGATCAGCTTTCTCACGCCATCCGCATTCTCCGATGCTGCACCAGACTCCGCTATCAGACGCTTGAACATCGTTCCTTCGTTCATTTCATCAAAACTCGACCGTGCTTCAGGCAGACGCAGCAAGCTCTTGGGAGTCATCACGACGAGCTGCATTGTCAGTATAGATGTAACTGACATGATACATACAGAATACTACGCGAATTTGTGTTAAATATAATTTTGACGAAATGAGTGAACTGCCCATGTTATAATCTGACCGAATGAAGTTCACGAGTTTTGCAAAACGAGTGTGGTATTTTGTTTATTACCCACCATCAAATAATGTAAAAACTACTTCCAACATTAATCAACGAGACACACATGCACACAGCTAAGACCAGGGAAGATGACTTCACTTCTTGAAATGAAGTCATTTAGAAATACACACCACCAGGCGCATACCAAATGTGTACAACATACCCAGATGTTCACCAGGTGGGTAACAAAGATGGATATCCAGCATATAAGACTGAGTGATATCGGCACATGTTAAAAGGAAGGTCAACTCAAATATGAGCCTAATGTGTTGGAAAGATGCATACCCAGACCACCAACACATACTGGCACTTTAAGAAATGAAAAACGCGTAATTTGAGTTAATAAAAAGAAAAATGTGATTATTCCTGCTAACTGGGGGCAGCCATTTTCTTTTGTGTCCGGTATTCTTGCTTGGGGGCGAAGCGATGTCAGCTCTGACCAATTGCAGTATGCAGTGTAAACAAAGGCAGTCATTTACGACGAGGCGCTTTGCTTTTATCAACCTGACTTGTAAAACAACATAAATGACTTGATAATATAATAGACTATTTAACTAAATATATTTCAATTTGCATTAATAGAACGAAATGGGGTTATAGTATTTTTCTCTCTTAAAAAATCCAAAGAAAAAATGCATATTATTAGGCCTATTGGAAGGGTATGTTGGAGTAAAAACGACCACTCACGATACCCAAGTGATAATTTTCTTTTCTTTGGAACTACGTAATTTGTCAGTTTTGTGATTTTAGATGGGAAAGTCTACTTAATTGAGGGTTTTACAGAATTATTTACAGTCATAAAGCATGACAGCTGATAATGTCCATTATCATTTTAGGGGTGGCCGCTCGGCTATCCCACACTACCCTGTGATCTGAATAAAACATGCACATATTTGTTTTGTGTCTAGACTGGTGACCATCCAAAATATACACCTGCCAATCAGGAACCACAGGTATAGGCCAGAGAAAGAAAAGACCGGTTAACTAAGAAAACACTCCAAATATCATTTCAGTACGTGGGTTAATGTATGGACAAAACATAATGCAGTTACTTCGACACTTTGACAATGATGGTTTATTTTGTATTGAAAAATAATATATACTTATTGCTGGCTTACTGGGATGGATATTATTACAGAACATTATGATGCATCCGCAAAAAGTTTTTTTTTCTTTTTTTTCTTCAGTTCTGAGACTAATTCCTGATGTGACACGTTAAGTATTACATAACCACCAGCTCACCAGAGGGCGTGTTCACTGGGATGATATAAAATGGCTGCGCCCATTATATATAATGGCCGTCACATTTAACTGTTTTACTAATTAACTATACGATTATACTTGTTGATTATGTGCATTATATATTGTTGAATATGCATTCCAGGCCAAATGCCTTAACTGTCCCTCCCTTTAACTAATACCAATGTAGGGGTGGGGTGGATGTAGCTCAGTGGTAGAACATATGCCTTAACTGTCCCTCCCTTTAACTAATACCAACGTAGGGGTGGGGTGGATTGTAGCTCAGTGGTAGAACACATGCCTTAACTGTCCCTCCCTTTAACTAATACCAACGTAGGGGTGGGGTGGATGTAGCTCAGTGGTAGAACACATGCTTGAGGTGCAATAGGTCGCAGGAATGACCTCCCTCAGTGGATCAGGCCATGATATACGATATGTACTGTCCTGTCTATGGTGATGTACATCCAAGGTGTCTAAACATCATTTGTTATACATCAAATACTCATAATTTAAAATGTGCCGAGGAGTCAGTAAGTAAATATTCCTTTACCAGAATATAAAACTTGATAGATATAAATACTACATAATAATATTAACATATGACATGTTAAATCAATGGTATCAATGTATAAAACTGACCGATACCAGAAAATAAACCTTGATGGATACCAAAATACTACTTAATAACATCAACGTATGACATTAAACTAACGGGTATCAATGTATTAAACTGACAGATACCAGAATATAAAACTTGATGGATACCAAAATAGTATTATATGCTTGTATTATCTAGACACATTACCACGCTGGACGTCAATTAGATTTGGGTATACATATTATATGCTTGTATTATCTAGACACATTACCACGCTGGACGTCAATTAGATTTGGGTATACATATTATATGCTTGTATTATCTAGACACATTACCACGCTGGACGTCAATTAGATTTGGGTATACATACATTATCTAGACACATTACCGGCTGGATAATTAGATTTGGGTATACATATTATATGCTTGTATTATCTAGACACATTACCACGCTGGACGTCAATTAGATTTGGGTATACATATTATATGCTTGTATTATCTAGACACATTACCGCGCTGGACGTCAATTAGATTTGGGTATACATATTATATGCTTGTATTATCTAGACACATTACCGCGCTGGACGTCAATTAGATTTGGGTATACATATTATATGCTTGTATTATCTAGACACATTACCACGCTGGACGTCAATTAGATTTGGGTATACATATTATATGCTTGTATTATCTAGACTAGACTACACATTACCGCGCTGGACGTCAATTAGATTTGGGTATACATATTATATGCTTGTATTATCTAGACACATTACCGCGCTGGACGTGCTTTGGGTATACATATTATATGCTTGTATTATCTAGACACATTACCGCGCTGGACGTCAATTAGATTTGGGTATACATATTATATGCTTGTATTATCTAGACACATTACAATTAGATTTGGGTATACATATTATATGCTTGTATTATCTAGACACATTACCGCGCTGGACGTCAATTAGATTTGGGTATACATATTATATGCTTGTATTATCTAGACACATTACCGCGCTGGACGTCAATTAGATTTGGGTATACATATTATACATGCTTGTATTATCTAGACACATTACCGCGCTGGACGTCAATTAGATTTGGGTATACATATTATATGCTTGTATTATCTAGACACATTACCGCGCTGGACGTCAATTAGATTTGGGTATACATATTATATGCTTGTATATCTAGACACATTACCGCGATTTGGGTATACATATTATATGGACGTTACCGCGCTGGAATTAGATTTGGGTATACATATTATATGCTTGTATTATCTAGACACATTACCGCGCTGGACGTCAATTAGATTTGGGTATACATATTATATGCTTGTATTATCTAGACACATTACCGCGCTGGACGTCAATTAGATTTGGGTATACATATTATATGCTTGTATTATCTAGACACATTACCGCGCTGGACGTCAATTAGATTTGGGTATACATATTATATGCTTGTATTATCTAGACACATTACCGCGCTGGACGTCAATTAGATTTGGGTATACATATTATATGCTTGTATTATCTAGACACATTACCGCGCTGGACGTGAATTAGATTTGGGTATACATATTATATGCTTGTATTATCTAGACACATTACCGCGCTGGACGTATACAATTAGATTTGGGTATACATTAGATTATATGCTTGTGTTATCTAGACACATTACCGCGCTGGACGTGAATTAGATTTGGGTATACATATTATATGCTTGTATTATCTAGACACATTACCGCGCTGGACGTGAATTAGATTTGGGTATACATATTATATGCTTGTATTATCTAGACACATTACCGCGCTGGACGTCAATTAGATTTGGGTATACATATTATATGCTTGTATTATCTAGACACATTACCGCGCTGGACGTCAATTAGATTTGGGTATACATATTATATGCTTGTATTATCTAGACACATTACCGCGCTGGACGTCAATTAGATTTGGGTATACATATTATATGCTTGTATTATCTAGACACATTACCGCGCTGGACGTCAATTAGATTTGGGTATACATATTATATGCTTGTATTATCTAGACACATTACCGCGCTGGACGTCAATTAGATTTGGGTATACATATTATATGCTTGTATTATCTAGACACATTACCGCGCTGGACGTCAATTAGATTTGGGTATACATATTATATGCTTGTATTATCTAGACACATTACCGCGCTGGACGTCAATTAGATTTGGGTATACATATTATATGCTTGTATTATCTAGACACATTACCGCGCTGGACGTCAATTAGATTTGGGTATACATATTATATGCTTGTATTATCTAGACACATTACCGCGCTGGACGTCAATTAGATTTGGGTATACATATTATATGCTTGTATTATCTAGACACATTACCGCGCTGGACGTCAATTAGATTTGGGTATACATATTATATGCTTGTATTATCTAGACACATTACCGCGCTGGACGTCAATTAGATTTGGGTATACATATTATATGCTTGTATTATCTAGACACATTACCGCGCTGGACGTCAATTAGATTTGGGTATACATATTATATGCTTGTATTATCTAGACACATTACCGCGCTGGACGTCAATTAGATTTGGGTATACATATTATATGCTTGTATTATCTAGACACATTACCGCGCTGGACGTCAATTAGATTTGGGTATACATATTATATGCTTGTATTATCTAGACACATTACCGCGCTGGACGTCAATTAGATTTGGGTATACATATTATATGCTTGTATTATCTAGACACATTACCGCGCTGGACGTCAATTAGATTTGGGTATACATATTATATGCTTGTATTATCTAGACACATTACCGCGCTGGACGTCAATTAGATTTGGGTATACATATTATATGCTTGTATTATCTAGACACATTACCGCGCTGGACGTCAATTAGATTTGGGTATACATATTATATGCTTGTATTATCTAGACACATTACCGCTTGATTTGGGTATACATATCTATCTAGACACATTACCGCGCTGGACGTCAATTAGATTTGGGTATACATATTATATGCTTGTATTATCTAGACACATTACCGCGCTGGACGTCAATTGGGTATACATATTATATGCTTGTATTATCTAGACACATTACCGCGCTGGACGTCAATTAGATTTGGGTATACATATTATATGCTTGTATTATCTAGACACATTACCGCGCTGGACGTCAATTAGATTTGGGTATACATATTATATGCTTGTATTATCTAGACACATTACCGCGCTGGACGTCAATTAGATTTGGGTATACATATTATATGCTTTACCGTACGTCAATTAGATTTGGGTATACATATTATATGCTTGTAGACACATTACCGCGCTGGACGTGGATTTGGGTATACATATTATATGCTTGTATTATCTAGACACATTACCGCGCTGGACGTCAATTAGATTTGGGTATACATTGTATTTATCTAGACACATTACCGCACTGGACGTCAATTAGATTTGGGTATACATATTATATGCTTGTATTATCTAGACACATTACCGCGCTGGACGTGAATTAGATTTGGGTATACATATTATATGCTTGTATTATCTAGACACATTACCGCGGACGTGGACTGGACGTCAATTAGATTTGGGTATACATATTATATGTTTGTATTATTGGATTATCTGGACACATTACCGCGCTGGACGTCAATTAGATTTGGGTATACATATTATATGCTTGTATTATCTAGACACATTACCGCGCTGGACGTCAATTAGATTTGGGTATACATATTATATGCTTGTATTATCTAGACACATTACCGCGCTGGACGTCAATTAGATTTGGGTATACATATTATATGCTTGTATTATCTAGACACATTACCGCGCTGGACGTCAATTAGATTTGGGTATACATATTATATGCTTGTATTATCTAGACACATTACCGCGCTGGACGTCAATTAGATTTGGGTATACATATTATATGCTTGTATTATCTAGACACATTACCGCGCTGGACGTCAATTAGATTTGGGTATACATATTATATGCTTGTATTATCTAGACACATTACCGCGCTGGACGTCAATTAGATTTGGGTATATCTATATGATCACACATTACCGCGCTGGACGTCAATTAGATTTGATTTGGGTATACATTATTACGTAATTAGATTTGGGTATACATATTATATGCTTGTATTATCTAGACACATTACCGCGCTGGACGTCAATTAGATTTGGGTATACATATTATATGCTTGTATTATCTAGACACATTACCGCGCTGGACGTCAATTAGATTTGGGTATACATATTATATGCTTGTATTATCTAGACACATTACCGCCGCTGGACGTCAATTAGATTTGGGTATACATATTATATGCTTGTATTATCTAGACACATTACCGCGCTGGACGTCAATTAGATTTGGGTATACATATTATATGCTTGTATTATCTAGACACATTACCGCGCTGGACGTCAATTAGATTTGGGTATACATATTATATGCTTGTATTATCTAGACACATTACCGCGCTGGACGTCAATTAGATTTGGGTATACATATTATATGCTTGTATTATCTAGACACATTACCGCGCTGGACGTCAATTAGATTTGGGTATACATATTATATGCTTGTATTATCTAGACACATTACCGCGCTGGACGTCAATTAGATTTGGGTATACATATTATATGCTTGTATTATCTAGACACATTACCGCGCTGGACGTCAATTAGATTTGGGTATACATATTATATGCTTGTATTATCTAGACACATTACCGCGCTGGACGTCAATTAGATTTGGGTATACATATTATATGCTTGTATTATCTAGACACATTACCGCGCTGGACGTGAATTAGATTTGGGTATACATATTATATGCTTGTATTATCTAGACACATTACCGCGCTGGACGTCAATTAGATTTGGGTATACATATTATATGCTTGTATTATCTAGACACATTACCGCGCTGGACGTCAATTAGATTTGGGTATACATATTATATGCTTGTATTATCTAGACACATTACCGCGCTGGACGTCAATTAGATTTGGGTATACATATTATATGCTTGTATTATCTAGACACATTACCGCGCTGGACGTCAATTAGATTTGGGTATACATATTATATGCTTGTATTATCTGGACACATTACCGCGCTGGACGTCAATTAGATTTGGGTATACATATATGCTTGTATTATCTAGACACATTACCGCGCTGGACGTGAATTAGATTTGGGTATACATATTATATGCTTGTGTTATCTAGACACATTACCGCGCTGGACGTCAATTAGATTTGGGTATACATATTATATGCTTGTATTATCTAGACACATTACCGCACTGGACGTCAATTAGATTTGGGTATACATATTATATGCTTGTATTATCTAGACACATTACCGCGCTGGACGTGGACGTATTATATGCTTGTAATCTAGACACATTAGATTTAGGGTATACATATTATATGCTTGTATTATCTAGACACATTACCGCGCTGGACGTCAATTAGATTTGGGTATACATATTATATGCTTGTATTATCTAGACACATTACCGCGCTGGACGTCAATTAGATTTGGGTATACATATTATATGCTTGTATTATCTAGACACATTACCGCGCTGGACGTGAATTAGATTTGGGTATACATATTATACTGGGTTTATCTATTATATGACACACATTACCGCGCTGGACGTCAATTAGATTTGGGTATACATATTATATGCTTGTATTATCTAGACACATTACCGCGCTGGACGTCAATTAGATTTGGGTATACATATTATATGCTTGTATTATCTAGACACATTACCACGCTGGACGTGAATTAGATTTGGGTATACATATTATATGCTTGTATTATCTAGACACATTACCGCGCTGGACGTCAATTAGATTTGGGTATACATATTATATGCTTGTATTATCTAGACACATTACCGCGCTGGACGTCAATTAGATTTGGGTATACATATTATATGCTTGTATTATCTAGACACATTACCGCGCTGGACGTCAATTAGATTTGGGTATACATATTATATGCTTGTATTATCTAGACACATTACCGCGCTGGACGTCAATTAGATTTGGGTATACATATTATATGCTTGTATTATCTAGACACATTACCGTGCTGGACATCAATTAGATTTGGGTATACATATTATATGCTTGTATTATCTAGACACATTACCGCGCCGGACGTCAATTAGATTTGGGTATACATATTATATGCTTGTATTATCTAGACACATTACCGCGCTGGACGTCAATTAGATTTGGGTATACATATTATATGCTTGTGTTATCTAGACACATTACCACGCTGATTTGGGTATACATATTATATGCTTGTACGTTACCGCGCTGGAATTAGATTTGGGTATACATATTATATGCTTGTATTATCTAGACACATTACCACGCTGGACGTCAATTAGATTTGGGTATACATATTATATGCTTGTATTATCTAGACACATTACCGCGCTGGACGTCAATTAGATTTGGGTATACATATTATATGCTTGTATTATCTAGACACATTACCACGCTGGACGTCAATTAGATTTGGGTATACATATTATATGCTTGTATTATCTAGACACATTACCACGCTGGACGTCAATTAGATTTGGGTATACGTTGTAATTAGATTACCGCGCTGGGTATACATATTATATGCTTGTATTATCTAGACACATTACCGCGCTGGACGTCAATTAGATTTGGGTATACATATTATATGCTTGTATTATCTAGACACATTACCGCGCTGGACGTCAATTAGATTTGGGTATACATATTATATGCTTGTATTATCTAGACACATGCTGGACGTGAATTAGATTTGGGTATACATATTATATGCTTGTATTATCTAGACACATTACCACGCTGGACGTGAATTAGATTTGGGTATACATATTATATGCTTGTATTATCTAGACACATTACCGCGCTGGACGTCAATTAGATTTGGGTATACATATTATATGCTTGTATTATCTAGACACATTACCGCGCTGGACGTCAATTAGATTTGGGTATACATATTATATGCTTGTATTATCTAGACACATTACCGCGCTGGACGTCAATTAGATTTGGGTATACATATTATATGATTTACCGCGCTGGACGTCAATTAGATTTGGGTATACATATTATATGCTTGTATTATCTAGACACATTACCGCGCTGGACGTCAATTAGATTTGGGTATACATATTATATGCTTGTATTATCTAGACACATTACCGCTGGACTGGACGTTATCTAGACAATTAGATTTTAGATTTGGGTATACATATTATATGCTTGTATTATCTAGACACATTATATGCTTGTATTATCTAGACACATTACCGCGCTGGACGTCAATTAGATTTGGGTATACATATTATATGCTTGTATTATCTAGACACATTACCGCGCTGGACGTCAATTAGATTTGGGTATACATATTATATGCTTGTATTATCTAGACACATTACCGCGCTGGACGTCAATTAGATTTGGGTATACATATTATATGCTTGTATTATCTAGACACATTACCGCGCTGGACGTCAATTAGATTTGGGTATACATATTATATGCTTGTATTATCTAGACACATTACCGCGCTGGACGTCAATTAGATTTGGGTATACATATTATATGCTTGTATTATCTAGACACATTACCGCGCTGGACGTGAATTAGATTTGGGTATACATATTATATGCTTGTATTATCTAGACACATTACCACGCTGGACGTGAATTAGATTTGGGTATACATATTATATGCTTGTATTATCTAGACACATTACCACGCTGGAAGTCAATTAGATTTGGGTATACATATTATATGCTTGTGTTATCTAGACACATTACCACGCTGGACGTGAATTAGATTTGGGTATACATATTATATGCTTGTGTTATCTAGACACATTACCGCGCCGGACGTCAATTAGATTTGGGTATACAATACCAAGTGTCCCCTTAGTTGTTTTCTCGGTAAATTTAACAAAGCCTCTGCTATCGTGAGCACTCACAGGTTTTCTGAATGGAAGGACAATCTGCCGTCTCATTGCGTGGAAGAAGTTGGCCGGTGTTGACAAGTTGCACACAATCCAGTTGGTTTCATGCAGCTGCTGAATTTCGAAATGTGGAGTCTCCGGCTAAAATACAAAATAAAGACAGATATGTGTTCTTTAGTCTCACAATCATGCAATGTATAACTAAACTGTTATTAAAGGTGCTATCTCAAAGGTAGATAACGGCAGCTTCCCGCAAACATAAAAATGCAAACCTTGTACCAATAAAAACATTACAAAAAGTTAGTTTTGTTTTGTTTAATGACACCAGTAGAGCACATTGATTTTTTAATCCTCGCCTATTGGATGTCAAACATATGATTCCGACATATAGTATTAGAAAGGAAACCCAGTATCATCAACATCCCTAACTGCCTTATGCTTCCAACTCCGTTCAGTTTGTTTTACTCGTGCACTTTTCGTGCAATCAATATTCGATTTGTTGTCGTCTGCTTGTCTTTCATTTGTGAGGTTTTTCTTCACACTTCGGGTACATTTTCATTAACAATAAAGTTTTAAAAAAGTACGTATCTAAATACAAAACTTTATAAACCCCTAAAATCATTAATTTCACTACGGTAAGTCGTTTTTGTTTATTCCTTAAAATTATGAATATAGTCCACTTGACTAGTATCAATATACTTTAAATGGAGCAAGATGAATTAACGTTCGCTGCATGTCACATGACCTCAACAAGGCCAAATCATTTAATTTTTACAAATTTTAAGCCCCCTGTTGTTTTTAATTATATTTGATCTGCAAAAAGTATGCTACATTTTTGTATCTCTACTGTAGTGAATAGTAGACATAATCCGTTCATAACAATTGTAAATAATTCTGAGTATATAAATTGTGTTAATCAATTTTTTATTTTATTTTACAAACTATTCACGTAATGCCTATCTTCATAGAGCCCATCCTACTTCAGCAGGACCAGATGAAGTGCACAGGAAAAGGGAGTTAACTCACGGGAAAGTGGTCTGGATCGTCGTTGCTCATCTGCAGGAAGCGTTCAAGTCTGGCACTAGAATGTTCAGGACCCTGCAGTAAAACACACACATTACCACATTATACATCACCTACATTTACGCACAGTACTAATAAAAAACACAAAGTGAATATTGTGGGGATATATCGGTATCAACCTTATCATGTTATACAACACTTAATAGTCCTGCAGATGGTAACATCCAGCTACAATTTTATGTTACCTGCTATTTTTGTTGTTAACCTCAGATACTGAAGGCGACATCACACAAGCTGACTAACAGTATCCTGCAAGCAGTGCATGCACCAATTCATATTTCCCACTATTTGGCACATGTGATTGACAGGAAATGGTAAAACAACAGGAAATAGCTTTGATCGACACTAAAAATGACTGCTTCACTTCTTTCTTTTTTCTATGAAAAATCACTTGGGAATTTTGAGTTGAAAAGATAGTTTTAGAAGAGTATTTTTGCTTGACAATAATGGCAGAATGTTTGTGGTAATAAATTTGACCGTTTTCCAACAGTGAAAATCAAGGAAATACTAGGATATGATGCATAGTTAGTTTCCAAGACAAGTTGTGGTCAGTACAGCACAGTAATTGGCAATAATGGCCGTAAATACTGGACGGCAAATACTGGTCACAAATGTGTGCAAGTAAACTTGACTTAATTTTTTATGTAATTTTAAACAACATTAACTACTCTAAAATTTTATAAAAATGAGAAAACCCCAAGAAAATAATACTTACCCTTTCACATATCAACAACATTTATTTATTTAAAAATATTTGTGAAAATATGTGAGTAAAAGCTAAAAACTTGTACCCATCAACGTGGTTTTTGTCAAAAATTAATCCAGTAGTCAGAAGGTAATCAATGAAAATGGTCAGCACATTTTAAAAAAAGTTTCTTTTGTTTAACGACACCACAAGAGCACATTCGTGTAGTAATCATTGGCTAGTGGATGTCAAACATTTTGTAACGTTTGCTTAAATGTCAATAAACCTAGTGCCGAGACCTCAACTAATTTACATATAATTTGCAAAGTTATCAAATTCTTAAAGTATGTGATCTGAAAAATATCACATACTTTGATTGCACTGAAAATGGAAGATATTATATGATAAATATAAATACTACATAATAATATTAACATATGACATGTTAAATCAACGGTATCAATGTATAAAACTGACTGATACCAGAATATAAAACTTGATGGATATAAAATACTTCATATTAAATCAACGGTATCAATGTATAAAACTGACTGATACCAGAAAATAAACCTTGATGGATACCAAAATACTACTTAATAACATCAACGTATGACATATTAAACTAACTGGTATCAATGTATTAAACTGACAGATACATGTAACAGAATATAAAACTTGATGTATACCAAAATACTGCATAATAAAAATAATATCAAACTATGATGTGTTAAACTAATGGGTATCAATGTACGAAACTGACAGGCATCAGCATATAAAAGAATATGGATACTTAACCCAAAACAATAGTTTTCTGAACTATAGTGTAAAATGAACTAAGTTTTGAGTAAAAACTTAACAAAGATTCTAATATTTGCATGAATTAAAAAGTTTTTTTTAAATAGTAGTGTAAGGAACTACATTTTGAGTAATACGCTGAGAGAGACCCCCACTACATTTTTCCAAGGGATCTTTTATATGCACCTTCCCACAGACAGGAAAGCACATACCACGGCCTTTGATACACCAGTCGAGGTGCACTAGCAGGAATGAGAAATAGCCCAATGGGCCCACCGACGAGGATCTATCCTAGACCAACTGAGCGCTTTACCACTGGGCTACGTTCCTCTCTTTATGTGTGTAGAACCGTTCTCCCTTTTTGAACGTTTCTCTCCTGCAACATGTGACTAAAGTGAGAGAACGTACCATCCCCTCGTAGCCGTGCGGCAGCAGCAACACGATGCCGCTCTGCCTCACCCACTTGGCCTGGCCGCTCGAGATGAACTGGTCGATGATGCACTGTGCCGTGTTGGCGAAGTCGCCAAACTGAGCCTCCCAGATGACTAGCGCCGTCGGGTTGGACATGGAGAAACCCAGCTCAAAACCTGCAAGCAACACACACAGCGCCTGTAGTAACAGTACGATTCCACACAAATCAATGTCTCACCTACCATAAAATAATTTGGTTTATTTGTAATGTAAAATTGTGGATTAATCTAGTTTAAAAAAGATAATACAAAATTATGATGAACATCATAGTGCAACTATAAACCAAGGTTGCTTGTCTAAGACTTACAGTCTGTGAGAAATGGAGCTAAACACAAACTGACACCATTGCTGCTTCTGTCCAAAAAGCAATACAACTATATTTCCCGTTTGTCACGGCCAAAAAAAATACAGTGAAAATACTGTAAAAAAATAATTCCACATTCAAACAAGCAATTCTGAAAGTACTTCTAAAGCAATACATGTACCATACAAGACCCAAACATTTTTTATGTTCAAGGGCCATAACTCTGTAAAAATGGTGTAAATCACCATGAAAGGCAAACTTGATCTGTAACAGTACATGATAAAGCTATACACAAATTTCATTGTGAAAAAAACATACAGAAAACAATGTGGGACTGATGGACAGACAGACAGAAGGACGAGATGAAACCTATAGTCCCCTCGGTTGGACTGGTAGTGGACTAAAAAAAAAAGAAGAGTCATAAAAACTATGTGTGACAGACAAAACCTGTAGTCCCCTCTGGTTGTACCGGTAGGGGACTAAAAATAATTGTGAACCTGCCTCTAACCCAAGAAACATTGAAAAATATTTACAACTGCATTCATAAATGGATCAAATCCCTCCATCCCTAACAATACCAAATTACTTGGTAGCAAATAGTTTGCATTGAAAGCCCAAATAAAGGAAACCACCTAACAAAGCTACTTTTAATTAGACCTTTCTGTGTGGTTTGCATTTATACAATATTAAACGAGCTTCCATAAATAGCATGTTTATGGCCCAAGTAAAATAATTATTTCACGAGGGACATAAACATGATATGAAATGGTAACGAGTTTAATATCCTATTTAATACCCATAATCGATCTTAATTTGTATCACGTGCGTCAATCGATGAAATCATTGTGTTACATCGAAGTGCTAAGTCCCACCTGGCATTCTAGTGAGATGCATCACTTTGGTATGTAGCAAGATATGTGTAAGCCTATGGGTACTAATGAAGTTTACTAACCGAGGACGCCGTACTCGGACAGTGAGCTGTTGCACACGGTGTAGCTGGCCTGGTCCGGGTACAGGTGGTTCAGGGGCACGTACATACTCTTGTCAACATTCTGGTGGTGCAGAACGTGGTGCCGGTGACTACAACACATCAAGTCACATATCAGTACTCAACAAAAACATTAAGTGATAATCAACATCAACAAACACTATGGACAGGTCACAGTAACTTGGAAAGCTGTGCTTTTTAAAAAATAACATGATTCAATCATCTTAAAAAAGACACTATGTGAACAAAATTGGATAATTACTAAATTATTCTGAATATTCCATGTTCTAACTTCTACATGCTAATTAATTAACCTGAATGTTCTACAATGAGACCAAATGAATCTGAATGTTCCATTCTACACAGTGACTAAATTAACCTGAATGTTCCATGTTCTACACAGTGACTAAATTAACTTGAATGTTCCATGTTCTACACTGTGACTTACTTAACCTGAATGTACCGTGTTCTACACGGACTTAATTAACCTGAATGTTCCATGTTCTACACTGACTTAATTAACCTGAAAGTTCCATGTTCTACACTGTGACTTAATTAACCTGAATCTTCCATGTTCTACACTGACTTAATTAACGAGAATGTTCAATGTTCTACACTATGACTTAATTAACCTGAATGTTCCACGTTCTACACTGACTAAATTAACCTGAATGTTCCACGTTCTACACTGTGACTAAACTAACCTGAATGTTCCACATTCTACACTGTGACTAAATTAACCTGAATGTTCCACGCTCGACGTCTTGGCCACTTAGTCTGACTGGACTTCCCTCCTTGAGAAGAGATCCGAAAGCGAGCGCCTCACCGAGCGCCCAGTCGGCCATCCGATTCTGCACCATCTCACTGCGGCTCTTCAGGATCCTCTTCAAACCTAGCAACAACAGCCAGATGATGGAATGTCACAACACCTCCCCATCAAAACATACACTCATCTTCAAACCTAGCAACAACAGCCAGACGATGGAATGTCACCTCCCCATCAAAACATACACTCATCTTCAAACCTAGCAACAACAGCCAGACGATGGAATGTCACCACCTCGCCATCAAAACATACACTCATCTTCAAACCTAGCAACAACAGCCAGACGATGGAATGTCACAACACCTCGCCATGAAAACATACACTCATCTTCATACCTAGCAACAACAGCCAGACGATGGAATGTCACCTCCCCATCAAAACATACACTCATCTTCAAACCTAGCAACAACAGCCAGACGATGGAATGTCACCTCGCCATGAAAACATACACTCATCTTCAAACCTAGCAACAACAGCCAGACGATGGAATGTCACCTCCCCATCAAAACATAAACTCATCTTCATACCTAGCAACAACAGCCAGACGATGGAATGTCACACCTCCCCATGAAAACATACACTCATCTTCATACCTAGCAACAACAGCCAGACAATGGAATGTCACCTCCCCATCAAAACATACACTCATCTTCAAACCTAGCAACAACAGCCAGACGATGGAATGTCACCTCCCCATCAAAACATACTCATCTTCATACCTAGCAACAACAGCCAGACGATGGAATGTCACAACACCTCGCCATCAAAACATACACTCATCTTCATACCTAGCAACAACAGCCAGACGATGGAATGTCACCTCCCCATCAAAACATACACTCATCTTCAAACCTAGCAACAACAGCCAGACGATGGAATGTCACCTCGCCATGAAAACATACACTCATCTTCAAACCTAGCAACAACAGCCAGACGATGGAATGTCACCTCCCCATCAAAACATACACTCATCTTCATACCTAGCAACAACAGCCAGACGATGGAATGTCACAACACCTCGCCATCAAAACATACACTCATCTTCATACCTAGCAACAACAGCCAGACGATGGAATGTCACCTCCCCATCAAAACATACACTCATCTTCAAACCTAGCAACAACAGCCAGACGATGGAATGTCACCTCCCCATCAAAACATACACTCATCTTCAAACCTAGCAACAACAGCCAGACGATGGAATGTCACAACACCTCGCCATCAAAACATACACTCATCTTCATACCTAGCAACAACAGCCAGACGATGGAATGTCACCTCCCCATCAAAACATACACTCATCTTCATACCTAGCAACAACAGCCAGACGATGGAATGTCACCTCCCCATCAAAACATAAACTCATCTTCATACCTAGCAACAACAGCCAGACGATGGAATGTCACCTCCCCATCAAAACATACACTCATCTTCAAACCTAGCAACAACAGCCAGACGATGGAATGTCACCTCGCGCCATCAAAACATACACTCATCTTCAAACCTAGCAACAACAGCCAGACGATGGAATGTCACAACACCTCGCCATCAAAACATACACTCATCTTCATACCTAGCAACAACAGCCAGACGATGGAATGTCACCTCCCCATCAAAACATACACTCATCTTCATACCTAGCAACAACAGCCAGACGATGGAATGTCATCTCGCCATCAAAACATACACTCATCTTCAAACCTAGCAACAACAGCCAGACGATGGAATGTCACAACACCTCGCCATCAAAACATACACTCATCTTCAAACCTAGCAACAACAGCCAGACGATGGAATGTCACAACACCTCGCCATCAAAACATACTCATCTTCAAACCTAGCAACAACAGCCAGACGATGGAATGTCACAACACCTCCCCATGAAAACATACTCATACCAAACCACACGTACAACCACAACAAACCACACATACAACCAGACCAAACAACACATACAACCATAACAAACCACACACACAACCACAACAAACCACACATACAATCATAACAAACCACATATAACCACAACAAACCATACACACAATCATAACAAACCACATATAACCACAATAAACCACACATACAATCATAACAAACCACATATAACCACAACAAACCACACATACAATCATAACAAACCACATATAACCACAATAAACCACACATACAATCATAACAAACCACATATAACCACAATAAACCACACATACAATCATAACAAACCACATATAACCACAATACGACACATACAATCATAACAAACCACATATAACACAACAAACCACACATACAATCATAACAAACCACATACCACAAACACAAACCACACACACAATCATAACACTAACCACATATAACCACAACAAACCATACACACAATCATAACAAACCACATATAACAATAAACCACACATACAATCATAACAAACCACATATAACAAAACCACACATACAATCATAACAAACCACATATAACCACAACAAACATATAACAAACCACATATAACCACAATAAACCACACAAACAATCATAACAAACCACATATAACCACAATAAACCACACATACAATCATAACAAACCACATATAACCACAACAAACCACACATACAATCATAACAAACCACATATAACCACAATAAACCACATACAATCATAACAAACCACATATAACCACAACAAACCACACATACAATCATAACAAACCACATATAACCACAACAAACCACAAATACAATCATAACAAACCACATATAACCACAACAAACCACACATACAATCATAACAAACCACATACAATCATAACAAACCACATATAACCATAACAAACCACACATACAATCATAACAAACCACATATAACCATAACAAACCATACATACAATCATAACAAACCACATACAATCATAACAAACCACATATAACCACAACAAACCACACATACAATCATAACAAACCACATATAACCACAACAAACCACACATACAATCATAACAAACCACATACAATCATAACAAACCACATATAACCATAACAAACCACACATACAATCATAACAAACCACATATAACCATAACAAACCACACATACAATCATAACAAACCACATACAATCATAACAAACCACATATAACATCATAACAAACCACATATAACCACAACAAACCACACATACAATCATAACAAACCACATATAACCACAACAAACCACACATACAATCATAAAAAACCACACATACAATCATAACAAACCACATATAACCACAACAAACCACACATACAATCATAACAAACCACATATAACCACAACAAACCACACATACAATCATAACAAACCACATACAATCATAACAAACCACATATAACCACAACAAACCACACATACAATCATAACAAACCACACATACAATCATAACAAACCACATATAACCATAACAAACCACACATACAATCATAACAAACCACATACAATCATAACAAACCACATATAACCACAACAAACCACACATACAATCATAACAAACCACACATACAATCATAACAAACCACACATATAACCATAACAAACCACACATACAATCATAACAAACCACATATAACCACAACAAACCACACATACAATCATAACAAACCACATATAACCACAATAAACCACACATACAATCATAACAAACCACACATAAAATCATAACAAACCACATATAACCACAAGAAACCACTCATACAATCATAACAAACCACACATACAATCACAACAAACCACACATACAATCATAACAAACCACATATACAATCACAATAAATGACTCATACAATCATAATAAACCACTCATACAATCATAACAAACAACTCATACAATCATAATAAACCACACATACAATCATAATAAACCACTCATACAATCACAATAAACCACACATACAATAAACAAACAACTCATACAATCACAATAAACCACTCATACAATCATAACAAACAACTCATACAATCACAATAAACCACTCATACAATCATAACAGACAACTCATACAATCACAATAAACGACTCATACAATCATAACAGACAACTCATACAATCACAATGAACCACTCATACAATCATAACAAACAACTCATACAATCATAATAAACCACACATACAATCATAATAAACCACTCATACAATCATAACAAACAACTCATACAATCACAATAAACGACTCATACAATCATAACAAACAACTCATACAATCACAATAAACGACTCATACAATCATAACAGACAACTCATACAATCACAATGAACCACTCATACAATCATAACAAACAACTCATACAATCATAATAAACCACACATACAATCATAATAAACCACTCATACAATCATAACAAACAACTCATACAATCACAATAAACCACTCATACAATCATAACAAACAACTCATACAATCACAATAAACGACTCATACAATCATAACAGACAACTCATACAATCACAATGAACCACTCATACAATCATAACAAACCACATATAACCACAACAAACCACACATACAATCATAACCACATATAACCACAACAAACCACACATACAATCATAATAAACCACACATACAATCATAACAAACCACATATAACCACAACAAACCACACATACAATCATAACAAACCACATATAACCACAATAAACCACACATACAATCATAACAAACCACATATAACCACAATAAACCACACATACAATCATAACAAACCACATACAATCATAACAAACCACATACAATCATAACAAACCACATAACCATAACAAACCACACATACAATCATAACAAACCACACATACAATCATAACAAACCACATATAACCACAACAAACCATACACACAATCATAACAAACCACATATAACCACAACAAACCACACATACAATCATAACAAACCACATATAACCACAATAAACCACACATACAATCATAACAAACCACATATAACCACAATAAACCACACATACAATCATAACAAACCACATACAATCATAACAAACCACATATAACCACAACAAACCATACACACAATCATAACAAACCACATATAACCACAACAAACCACACATACAATCATAACAAACCACATATAACCACAACAAACCACACATACAATCATAACAAACCACATATAACCACACATACAATCATAACAAACCACATATAACCACAACAAACCACACATACAATCATAACAAACCACACATACAATCATAACAAACCACATATAACCACAACAAACCACACATACAATCATAACAAACAACTCATACAATCATAACAAACCACACATACAATCATAACAAACCACACATACAATCATAACAAACAACTCATACAATCATAACAAACCACACATACAATCATAACAAACCACACATACAATCATAATAAACCACTCATACAATCATAACAAACAACTCATACAATCATAACAAACCACACATACAATCATAACAAACCACACATACAATCATAACAAACAACTCATACAATCATAACAAACCACACATACAATCATAACAAACCACACATACAATCATAACAAACCACACATACAATCACAATAAACCACACATACAATTATAACAAACCACATATAACCACAACAAACCACACATACAATCACAACAAACCACACATACAATCATAACAAACCACACATACAATCATAACAAACCACATATAACCACAACAAACCACACATACAATCATAACAAACCACATATAACCACAACAAACCACACATACAATCATAACAAACCACATATAACCACAACAAACCACACATAGAATCATAATAAACCACAAATACAACCAGAACAAACCACTAATACAATCATAACAAATATAAGCCAATAAATATGACAAATAACATACAGGAATATTGCAAATATATGCAAATCAACAAGGGCTTTAGCTTTTAGTCAGAGGTTTTTTTATCCACTAATTGCTGCAATTAACTACTTAGTATACTGCATTTTATTTCATCTGCTTTTGGCTTTCAAGACAAGAGCTCAGCCAAGATATCAACATAAAATGCATTTACAATGATATTCCAATAATCAGACGATACTCTGTTTTCACAGAAGAGGTACAAATAAACCTAAAAACAAACGCCCATGGATAACGAAGATGTCAGGCAGGATTAGTGATAATGAACAGACCTCCGTGGATGACGAAATCATCGGGTGGGGTACTGAAGATTCCTCCAATGTGGTGGAGGACGTCCTCTGAGACTCCGGTGATGGGCATCTTCATGGGGTCCCGACCCTCAAAGAAGTTGCCCCATGGGGAGTCCAGCCAGTCGGTGTTCTTTACAGCAGTTTCCTTCTTGGCAGCCACGTAAGCCTCCTCGCAAATTTTGTCATACTTTGCCACTTCCTCCTGGAAAACAAAACCAAACATAACTACCACTCCTCTTCAGTTAAACGAGCATTCTGAGAGTACTGCTAAAGCAATACACATCCCCCATCGAGCACAACACATTTTCATATCGCCTAAATTCATAACTGTGAAAAATGGGTAAATCACCATGAAAGTTAAACTTGATCTGCAACAGTACACAATAAAAGCTATATACAAAATTTTATTTCAATATCTTCAGACATTGCAAAAAAAAAAAGACTCCAGAATTTTTTTTTCTCATATCTTCTAAGTTCAAAGGCCACAGTACATGGTAAAGCTATACACAAAATTTCAGCTAATACCTGAAGGCATTGTGAAAAAATATATCTGGAAAACTATATGAGAGACAAATGGACAGACGGACAAATGAAGGACAGAGGTGAAACCTATAGTTAAACCTATAAATAAATATCATGCTTGTTTTAGCTGTTTAGGGATAGGGCTCTTCCCTGGCTCCATAATGGAAATTCACAAGGAAATGTTGCACAAAATATGACACTTCTTTGTGAATTTTTCATCTTCAAGCCAAAAAGGAGGCTTACATGTACTCTTATCCGGTAACGTTGTGTCCCTAACAAGGCATAATGAATTTCAAATGCATACCAAGCTAAAATACTAATCGTATATTAGCCAGCATGATGCCTGTACACCATACTGCATACCTGTTATGGAGACATCTATACAATGCTTTTATGTAAAACAGTTTAAGCACCTCACACTGCAGGTGACTCGCACCAAGATACGACACCATAGCTATAGGCTTTTATGATACACCTCTAAGGCCCTCTTTGCATGCAATTTTATTCATACAATATATAAACACAATAGGCTGATATTTTGTTAGATCCATGCAAATCTAAAAAACAGCAAAACTTAAAGACGTGTGATTGTGGCTGAACACCTGTCATTAAAGTACATTATTAAATATACACAGCTGTTAAAAAACATTTATTTTGTTTAACACCACCACTAGAGCACATTGATTTATTAATCATTAACACAGCTGTTGTGGCAAGTTACATACTAGAGAAAAAAATACCTTTTATAAATTCAGCACACAATCGTTTTCATGAATGCATGTAATATTGTGAGGTGTTTCTAAGCATTTGCAATTTGCATGCATTTCAGTTCAAATGTGAATGAATATGTCCTACTCATTTCTGACGTCATATATGATTTACAAATTATGTCACATCGTATTTGAAACATTACACAAGGTTGCCAAAGAGTATGATTCTTAACATTAAGTAAATCCATGAAAGGAGTATTAATCATAGATTTAAGAGAGTTGTTATCACGTTAAATTAAAAACCATTTTTGGAAAGCATAAAAGAAGGTATGTAATAAATACAGAACTTCACATATATTGTTTTTGCTTCCTATTTATTGCACTCATTTATTTTGCACAAGAACATAGCATTCGATCTTGTGGTATATATTTTTGCACAAAATAAACTTGTATAATAAATAACAAGCGAAAACAATGTACATATGTATGTAAAGTTCTGTATATTTCTTTCTCTCATACAACTAATGAACTACTTCCGTATTCCAAGCTATGTTTTAGCTCACTGGCCAACACACCTTGATACTGCCGAGTTCCTGTAGCAATCCACTTACAACACTTACGAAAATGTATGCATGAAAGAATATATGTGGAAATATTTACATGGAAAGCGAGCCTCATTCAACAGCTATGATACATTAGTGACATAGTTACGGTACCTCATACTCCTGCTGTGAAACAACACCATTGGCAACGAGGCTTTGAGCATACTTGACGAGGGATGTCGGCTGTTTGGCTACCTTCTTGTACATGAGAGGCTGGGTAAACAAGGGTTCATCAATTTCGTTGTGGCCAAATCGGCGATAGCACACCTGAACAACATAACAATTCTTATTAACTTGTTATCTGCACACCTAAACAATATGACAATTGTTATTAACTCATTATCCGTACATTAACTTGTTATCTGCACAACTAAACAACATAACAATTCTTATTAACTTGTTATCTGCACACCTAAACAATATGACAATTGTTATTAACTCATTATCCGTACATTAACTTGTTATCTGCACAACTAAACAACATAACAATTCTTATTAACTTGTTATCTGCACACCTAAACAATATGACAATTGTTATTAACTCATTATCCGTACATTAACTTGTTATCTGCACAACTAAACAACATAACAATTCTTATTAACTTGTTATCTGCACACCTAAACAATATGACAATTGTTATTAACTCATTATCCGTACATTAACTTGTTATCTGCACAACTAAACAACATAACAATTCTTATTAACTTATTATCTGCACAACTAAACAACATAACAATTCTTATTAACTCGTTAACTGCACACCTAAACAATTTTAACAATTATTATCAATATTGTTATCTGCATACCTGAACAATACAATTTTTATAACTAAATAATGTTACCTGCACATCTTAATACAATTGTTACTGATAACGTTATCTACACATTTGGACAAATATCACAATTGAAGAGTTCATTTCCAAAATAAAATACGTCAATTTCCAGATTTTGGAGATAGTGAAGGCTATAACAATAAACACTATTTCTACCCATTGAACAGGACTGTACAACTGCTTGTATGATATACGCTACATCATGTTGAAGCATGTTTTTCCTTAGAATGCCAGAAATAGATGTGTTGTGTTTTGGAAATGACCTCTTCAATTATTATTCTCGTTATCTGCACAGACACACAATACATGCTGATGCTATACATAGATGCCATTGTGAAATCTTCTGAACAATCACAAAAACATACCCCTCAGAAAAATGCTCTACCAATGAGCTACATCCCGCCCCTTGTTTAACACAAGTTTGTTAGTTGGCTTTGTTTAACGACACCACTAGAGCACATTGATTTATTCATCATTGGCTATTGCATGTCAAACATTTGATAATTTTGACATATAACTCGTTACATGCTTCCATTAGAAGCAAGGAATCTTTTATATGCACCATCCCAGACAGGATAGCACATACCACGGCCTTTGGTATAAGAGTCGTGATGCACTGGCTTAAGCAAGAAATAGCCCAGTAGGCCTACCGACGTGGATCAATCCCAGACCGACGGTGTATCAAGGAAGCACTCTTAACATGGCTTACGTCTCTCCCTTCTTATTGTAACACGACAAGATAAGTAGGTAACTAGTTTAATGGGCTCATGTACCACAGAAGTTTCGAACACGTTACACGACAAGAGAGAGACTCACGAGATCAATAACGACGTCCTTGCCGAATGTTGTCCTCCAATCAGCAGCCACCTTGCAAACGTGTATGACTGCCTCTGGGTCGTCTGCGTTGACGTGGAAGATGGGTGCGTTCACCACCCGGGCCACGTCCGTGCAGTACGGTGATGACCGCGCCATCCGCGGGTCAGTCGTGAAGCCGATCTGTGGAAACCAAACAAATGTTTGTCTTACAACACTCAACGCTTTAGATGGCATCATGATCGAGGCGATAAATGTTGTGCCAACATAATCACGTCCCCAAATTAGAAAATTTGTTTCTAATTTTCAGTATTATTCATACTTACCTAGTGCTAGCACAACAACAATGCTATAACTTGTGATAGCACAGCAAGTTGAATATTAGAATTTTTTTCTTCTAATTTTCAGTATTATTCATACTTACCTAGTGCTAGCACAACAACAATGCTATAACTTGTGATAGCACAGCAAGTTGAATATTAGAATTTTTTTTTCTAATTTTCAGTATTATTCATACTTACCTAGTGCTAGCACAACAACAATGCTATAACTTGTGATAGCACAGCAAGTTGAATATTAGAAAATTTGTTTCTAATTTTCAGTATTATTCATACTTACCTAGTGCTAGCACAACAACAATGCTAGAACTTGTTATAGCACAGCAAGTTGAATATTAGTAAATTTGTTTCTAATTTTCATTATTATTCCTACTTACCTAGTGCAAGCACAACATAGAGTTATAGCATTGTTGTTGTGCTAGCACAGTAAGTTAAATAAGACTTTTAAATACAAACGTGCTGACCTCAAAATATTTCACCTCAAAACCACTGAAATGTTAAGTCTAATTAGATGAAAATAACTTGAAATGCATTTCTGAATACTGACTTGTGTCCAGATTAGTGAGATCTAAAGCCCTGAACACCTCAGCACAATTTAAACCATGGATAGTTGATGCCAAACATGTGGTTATTTCTGACAGTCGAAAGAAAAAGAGAAAAAAACCCGCTTCTGCCACATAGCAGATATGGGGCGAGAGGTAGGGGTGGGGGCTAACTTTTAGAAGAAGCACCTGTTGCATTCAGGGAGGTCAAAATGACCACTTACTTGCATTATATAATATATATAGAGGATTCGTCACAAGTATTTTATAATATGGGAAATATCCACCGAGGCTTCGTTAATCTGTATTTGTCGAGGCTCTGCCGAGACAAATACAGATTAACAGGCCAAGGTTGATATTTCCCATATTAAAAAATACGAGTAACGAATTCTATTTATCATATCACTGTCAATTTTGTTTATTTTCCACTTAAATGATTAATAAACAAAACCCCAACGCTCGGACGTAACAATCTGTTATGACGTATGAATACATGTACATGTCAATCACTCAGCTGATAATCGGTTTGTCAATACACCTTGAAGGTTATCTATGCTTTCTGAAACTAGGTTAAAAGCGGAAACAAAGATTGTAGCTATTTAAACAATTTAATACTAATTTAACAGTTTTATATATAAACAATGAAATTATAATAAAATAATTGACAATAGCCAAATTTTTCAAAATAACTTTTCGCAGCATTTTGCTGAGTACTACGTCATTGTCAGACATAGGCCTATCTACGTCACTGACCTATTTAAGGGCTTCATCAAGTTCAGTCTGAGTCTGAATCACTGTTGAAAATGATTCTTCGTCGTTTTAGGGGGACAACAGGACTTTTAGGCTGAGCCACATTTATTACGATGTTGCCCCCACTGACATTGCTTCCAAACATAGTGTTCACACCGCCGTAAATATTGATGATCTTTGATTGTTTATAATTTAAGTGTTGTCGGATTTCCTTCGAAGACGAACACGCGGGAACCAAACTTGAGTATTCACCAGATGTAGATGGCGCTGACAGAATGTGCGACAGTTCTTTGTGTTGGTCGTAATTTATATGGCAGTATGCATTAACTGAATGGATATTTTTGTGTCCTGTTATCTGCATCATTTGATGAGCAGGAACGTGATTGTCGTTCAGTTTTTGGACCAGATATTTGCGTGCAGAGTGGTTCGTCATGCATTTAGTGGTACAAATATTACCACTCGAACACGTTTTTCATCAGTCCAGCAAGTTTATTTCTACCAATGCATTGCCTGAGGAACCACTGTTCTCCTGCTTTCGGCATACCAAGTGTGTGTGTAGCAATGTAGAATGGGTTGTCAGCTTCACAGAAGTTTCGCGGTCATTTTGAAGAATAAAACTTGAAAACTTCAACGGGATATCGAAGGGGATTTTGTGTGTTTGCCCACATTTTTGGAATAACGTCTCTGCAATTGCGGGGATTTTCGCCAGGGTGGTTTTTTTCCTGCCTCATGGACAGCTGTAAATATTCGTGACCATCATCGTCATGCAAAATTGAAACATCACCCCAACGTATGTTATAGTGATCGTTCACTCCCCAGAGGCCAAAATGGATGGCATTGAAAAGCCAGAGACACTTTATTACACTCATAGGCTTGTTAATACCAATGACACCATTTTCCCACAACTGTTCAATCTCGTTGTCATTAAGTGGGTCGGCACGCAGAGACAGATTGCCCAGTCTGGATTTCTTCAATTCAATTTTTCGGGATTTTAGGACCTCTCTGGACTGTGAAAATTCAATAGATGATGTTATTGAAAAATCCATATCGCCTACATTTCAGTGTTCTTTCGATACTGCTTTGGAAAGAGGTAAGACTGTTCGGTTCGTAATGTCCCCCGGTTTCTTTTCGTACACTGATGTAAAACTTGCACAGAATTACATCGAGTTCTTTGGGGGGCATTTCATGTATTGGTCTGGACTCATTGATTGATGGTAGATAGCTTTTATAGAGTTTTTTTGGCAGTATTCTTATTTTCATTTTCTGTAATGACATTACCAATCATCGTATCATCTACTTCTACAAATCTACGAGTTTTGTTTTTGGGCCTGCCGGATTGTGGGGTCTGCTTCGATGTCCGTGGATCTACCCTATCCCCTGTTTGCACTAACTGTAAACGTTCTGGTGACAATTCAGCTTGATAACTGGACCCGTCAATCATAACTATATAATTACCGGAAGGTAGAGTTGCTTTGATTGTAGAACTTCTTTATCGATGGTAACGCTATCTCCGACTTCAAAAGAAGTCAACAATTTTGACAGGTGAAAATAGTTCTACGTTTTCGGTATATAATTTGCATAATAATGTAATTTACATACTTATGTTCTAAATATTTGCATACTTATGTCTCAAAATATGTGATTTATGTAATGGGCGTGCCCAATGCTATTCCTTAGTAGTGATATGATAAATGGTAATCTTCCCCCAAAAACATCAAAGCAACCAAGATATTACATGTCCTCACTACAAATAAATTCATTGTTTTCTCTGCTAAACATTGGCCAGTGAACCAGTTAGTATGAGTTACTGAAACTGCTTGAAATGTGTGTGGAGTCCTACTAAAAGTGCGAAACTAGGGTAATTGAAGACGCTCCACTATCTTGTCTCAAACAAGTAGCTTAATCACAATGTTTTCACATTTACTTTAAGGGTGAGGGTTGGTAGTATTTTTATTCATGGTGTATATGTCGATTATAATACTGCATGTAGCAGTTTTGGCCACCTGATACTATTGTCGTCCAAGTGATTTGATTTGGTGGTATACACCCTCATATCATCCTCACTGTGGAGGTTACTGCTGACTTGAGAAATACTCGGTCTAGTCTCTGCTAACATCAGAATACCCAAGAACCAGGCTATGCAACTGTCAGCTGTTTACTATTTACTGCTTCTAATAAACTCATCAGAATACCCAAGAACCAGGCTATGCAACTGTCAGCTGTTTACTATTTACTGCTTCTAATAAACTCATCAGAATACCCAAGAACCAGGCTATGCAACTGTCAGCTGTTTACTATTTACTGCTTCTAATAAACTCATCAGTGGCAAGCAGTAAACAAATCTCAAGGGTTGGGATTTGAGGTTATGTATCAATCCACTATTGGACACATGCCGACATCCACTGAAGGTTCAAGCACATCTGTCCTAGGCACATCCTCCAAATCTCCCGGCAGATGTGTCCAAGAAAAGAAGGGATACATTTAACATTACTGTTTACTATGGGGTGGACTGTTCTGTGTGTGGTGCATGCATACAAAACAAAAAACACCATAACTGACCTGGTTGTTTACGAGATGGATTGTTCCTTGTGGCATATGCCTACAAAACTGACCTGGTTGTTTACGAGATGGATTATTCCTTGTGGTGTATGCATACAAAACTGACCTGGTTGTTTACAAGATGGATTGTTCCATGTGGTGTATGTATATAAAACTGACCTGGTTGTTTACGAGATGGATTGTTCCATGTGGTGTATGTATACAAAACTGACCTGGTTGTTTACGAGATGGGTTGTTCCATGTGGTGTATGTATACAAAACTGACCTGGTTGTTTACGAGATGGATTGTTCCATGTGGTGTATGTATACAAAACTGACCTGGTTGTTTACAAGATGGATTGTTCCATCTGGTGTATGCATACAAAACAAAAAACACCATAACTGACCTGATTGTTTTCGAGATGGATTGTTCCATGTGGTGTATGTATACAAAAACTGACCTGGTTGTTTACTACGATGTGGATAGTTCCATGTGTGGTGTATGCTGGCAAGTCACTCAAGTGGAATGTCTCGTACACAACGCCCTGTCCTGCAAATGCAGCATCTCCATGAAGTAAAATACTCATAACCTGAAAAACAACAATAGTACCGCAAAATGTGCTTCATATATACACAAATATGTCACTGACTTAACACTGATATATACATCACTGATGTATGTAATTGTTTCACCGATATAGTTATACTATGTCACTGATGTATGTGGCAGTGTCACTGAGGTATAGTTATAGTATGTCACTGATGTATGTGGCAGTGTCACTGAGGTATACAGTTATAGTATGTCACTGATGTATGTGGCAGTGTCACTAATGTATACAGTTATAGTATGTCACTGAGGTATACAGTTATAGTATGTCACTGATGTATGTGGCAGTGTCACTGAGGAATACAGTTATAGTATGTCAACGATGTATGTGGTAGTATCACTGAGGTATACAGTTATAGTATGTCACCGATGTATGTGGCAGTGTCACTAATGTATACAGTTATAGTATGTCACTGATGTATGTGGCAGTGTCACTAATGTATAGTTATAGTATGTCACTGATGTATGTGGCAGTGTCACTGAGGTATACAGTTATAGTATGTCACTGATGTATGTGGCAGTCTCACTGAGGTATACAGCTATAGTATGTCAATGATGTATGTGGCAGTATCACTGAGGTATACAGCTATAGTATGTCAATGATGTATGTGGCAGTGTCACTGAGGTATACAGCTATAGTATGTCACTGATGTATGTGGCAGTGTCACTGGGGTATACAGTTATAGTATGTCACTGATGTATGTGGTAGTGTCACTAATGTATACAGTTATAGTATGTCACTGATGTATGTGGTAGTGTCACTAATGTATACAGTTATATTATGTCACTGATGTATGTGGTAGTGTCACTAATGTATACAGTTATAGTATGTCACTGCTGTATGTGGTAGTGTCACTAATGTATACAGTTATAGTATGTCACTGATGTATGTGGCAGTGTCAGAGGTATACAGTTATAGTATGTCACTGATGTATGTGGTAGCGTCACTAATGTATACAGTTATAGTATGTCACTGATGTATGTGGTCGTGTCACTAATGTATACCGCTATAGTATGTCACTGATGTATATGGCAGACACCAATTTATTCAGTTACAGTATGTCACTGATGTATGCAATTGTTTCACCGAGTATAGTTATAGTACGTCAATGATGTATGTGGTAGTGTCACTGATGTATACCGTTATAGTATGTCACTGATATATAGTTACAGTATGTCACTGATGTATACAGTTACAGAATGTCACTGATGTATGTGGTAGCGTCACCAATGAATACAGTAGTATGTTAATGGTATGTTATTAATTAATCCTGACTGGATAACTTCTATTCTCAGTGGGAACCAAACACATATGTCATGTGACTCATGTATTCAGACTGTATTTTCAATTAAATGCTTTTTATTATACATATATTGATTTATGAATTAATGTTTAAAAATGCTTTTTTGATATGACAAAACTTAGCTAGCATCTTACATAACGTATCATGTACGGCATTTTATATGATGTCATTCTGCCAAACTGGATTACACGATATGATTTTCAAATCATTCTTGCTGGATTGCAGGAAATAACCAGTTACTGTCTTAAGTAATCGGCTTTATCCTGCTTCTAAGGCTGAATGGAAATACACCTAACCAACTGCCTGTAACTGTTTGTGTTACGTCAGTTACCTTCTTCCCGTCAGTATCTCCCCTGTAGAACTGTTCGGCCCTCGTCTTGCCCTGCACCACTGGGTCGCAGGCCTCCAGGTGAGACGGGTTCGCCACAACGGCCAGTTTGATGTTTTTGTTTGTGACGCGGTTCAGCCGCTCGTGCGACATCCCCAGGTGGTACTTGACGTCTCCCGATCCCTCGTCGGACGCCTCCAGCTTCGAGTCAAACTGACAGATGATCTTCTCCAGAGGTTTGCGGCACACGTTGGCCAGTACATTCAAACGACCCCTGAAATGAATAATCTACAATGTAAATATCCATGATACATCGACATGCGAAACCATGCGTGCACTCAATCCACAGGTTCACTGAACCTACATAAACCAATATGTTCACTTAACTCTCATGTTGACTCAACTCTCATGTTGACTCAACTCAACTCTCATATTCACTCAACCCATTATTTGTCAAATATTTGACATTTGAATGACGTTAGTAATCCAATGATGTCATTTTGCATCTCCTTACGATATCCATAAACTGAATACATGACATTTCAGTTTTAAGAACGCTGGAAAAATTCCAATGCAAAATTTCTATTGAAATTGTTTAGTTTGAACATTACTTGACTTGACTGACTTTAATCTTTTAACATGCTCCTATACCACAGAGGTTTCAAGCATGTCTATCCCGGGGCCTGTCTCTGGAGGCCAGGGGCCGGCTTTGAGACAGAATGAACATTACTAATGCACCTGAATGTGTTTGAAGAAAATGTTGTGATAAAAAAATTGTACCTTTTACGAAATATGGATTTCAAGTGAAATTACGGTAAGATATGTCATATTTATTGTGTACAAAGCCAAAACAAGGGTGCGAAAAGTGACACACTTCACAATAAGAAACCAAAATCCTGTAATGTGAGGCCGTGTCTTGAGCTATCTCTAACTTGTGAGGCATGTAGTTGTATCTCACCTGTGAGGTATGTAATTGTATCTCACCTGTGAGGCGTGTAATTGTATCTCACCTGTGAGGCGTGTAATTGTATCTCACCTGTGAGGCGTGCAATTGTATCTCACCTGTGAGGCATGTAATTGTATGTCACCTGTGAGGCGTGTAAATGTATCTCACCTGTGAGGTATGTAATTGTATGTCACGTGTGAGACGTGTAACTGTATGTCACCTGTGTGGCATGTAATTGTATCTCACCTGTGAGGCGTGTAATTGTATCTCACCTGTGAGGCGTGTAATTGTATCTCACCTGTGAGGCATGTAATTGTATCTCACCTGTGAGGCGTGTAATTGTATCTCACCTGTGAGTCATGTAACTGTATCTCACCTGTAGAAGTATCTCACCTGTGAGGTGTGTAGCTGTATGTCACCTGTGAGGCATGTAAATATATCTCACCTGTGAGGCATGTAAATATATCTCATCTGTGAGGCATGTAAATATATCTCACCTGTGAGGCATGCCTATGATAAAGCTGTCCACTCCATACGCACTGCAGGAATCAATGATGGTTTTCATTGCTGGTATCAGCACCTCACAGCCTTCCAGACCAAACCGCTTTTCTGACGACCATTTCCTCGCCAAAAACTCTTCAAACCTGAAAAATATAAAAATATTTACACTTAAGCTCACTGCTACAGCACGTCAGTTAAATAGAAAAAATTATTATCAAAATGCATAGGCGGAATAATATTTAGCATAATCAACGTCTTGCATATTTAACCTTTAGGAAGCTACAGACAAGGTATCTCCCTCTGTGTTGAGCAAGTCGACACACCGCATATAACTACCACCATTCGGCACACAGCACAGCACAGGCCAGAAAGTATTCAGCTAAGTCAATGACAGTAGGTGATAAGGGATCGAAATCCTGTTCACCTGCCCAACGAACCCAAGCGCTCCAGTGGCATTGGTAAACTTGCTCAGTTGACCAGCGCTTCGAAGAGGAGACGAGTTCAGCAATTTGTTCCAAAAAGCCTCTGCCTCGAAGGGAAAACTCGACAACCTCCACGCATGAAGCCGGAAGACCTCCAGCTTCGGGTGCCACACCGGCTGCTGCAGCCACTGGCTGAGCAGATCCGGAAGGGGTGGCAAGCGCACCGGCTCCTGCACTAACAGTGACAGAAGCTGAGGAAACCATGGATGGGCTGCCCAACCCGGCGCCACAAGCGTTACTCGACACGGTTGCATTCCGACCTTGGCCAGAACCTTGCTGAGTAAGACTGGGGGAGGGAAGGCATACAGATCCAACCCCGTCCAGTCCATGCTCAACGCATCGTACTCCAGAGCCAGAGTATCGGGAAGCGGTGACACAAACACCGGTAACTGGTGGTTCAGCCTGGTCGATATCCCTCCTTGACGACCGACAGAACCCATTGGTCCAGGTCTGGCAGGAGATTCCATTGTGGCAGAAAATGACGTAACCTGCCGCCCACAGGAACGTCTGCTAACGGGAACGTCTGCTAACGGCACCTCCGTTAACAGTTGCCGGTCGTCACAACACCCTCACCCCGGCGGCTTACCACTCTTAGGTGCCGTGCCCTTAGCGGTAGCCCGAAAATGTGCTGCCCTCAGACGAGCACGATTCTGTTTGACAGGGGGGTGGCGCCGTCCCAGATTGCCAAGTAGGAGCAGAAACCTTAGGATTCTGAACCACCTCAAGAAAAGCTGGTTTCTTGGAGGAAGGCGGGCGAAACGCATCAGCACCGGAACGGCGCTTACGAGCGTTACCAGGCTGGGGAAGGGGAACGAACTTGACAGACTCCTTATCCATGACAAGGCCGAAGTCCGACCCAAACAGCAAGGTCTCCCTCACTGAACTGCTGCGAAAATGTGTCTTCACAACACCGGTAGCCCGTAGCCCAGACAAGTAATGATCGCGTTGCAACAAGAGATTGTCTGCCCACAAACGCCCAGACATCTGGGCAATGTGATGCAATGCCTTCACGGTAGCCGCCAAACAACCTCAAGCCATTGGGGGAAGACTCTCCACAGCCGTATCCAACCCAAAAAGATGGTTGTTCACCTGAAAGAGACGTTTCGATAACTTCTCCATCATCTCTAGGTCTCTGATGGCGACACGTATGAAAAACGCCGGACGACAATCAGTCTTAATCTGAGCAGAAACAACCGCAGCATGGTTCACGAAAGATGTGCCCAACATTTGGTACAAAGTGGGGGCCACCAGCTTCGTACCGGGTAAAGCTGTATCCTAACCAGCCGCACGCGACGCGAGCGATTATTTTAGAAATCATTGATTTCAATTGCCGTATCCTAACTGCACGCGTGCGACACGACATACAAATCTGTCGCATCGCGCGCGTGCAGTTAGGATGCTTCAATTGAAATCAGTGGTTTCTAAAAAAATCGCTCGCGTCTCTCACGTCACACGCGGCCGGTTAGGATGCACCGTAAGAGTTTCCCCGATGGCTAAAGCCGCCGGAAACTCTTCCACCACCGCTCCCATGATACGATCGGTGCCAGCAATCAAAGTATCGATTTCCAGTAAGTATTCGTGTGCCTCCTGGGCAAGCGGAAAACCAAAGCTCCGGCCGCGGAGCCTTCACCACCAGTGACCGATTTCCAAAAGAAACGCCCTGAATAGTGGGAACAGCCACCTCCGCTGGGAAAGCATCAGCGCATACAAGTCGGACTTCGTTACTTACAAATTGCAGAACCGTTGCATAATCGAAAACCGACAGAGGCATCGAGTCCCGCCGCTCGGCAATCCGGATCGTCTGAAACATCTTCTGACTCCAAACCGGAACCGGAAGGCACCTCCCTCAAAACCGGCGGCACCGAAGTCCGCGACTGACCCTGAAGGGAAGGGACGGGAACAAACCTCCGTCCATGCGTCACCCCCGCATCGCCAAAACGATCATGGGTGGAAACAGGCACCGACCACACTGAAAAACCAGGCGGCGGCGGAACAGCCAACACGGCTGGAGTCGAAGGCTGTGACAAAAGGCCGGCCGGCGTCACTGAACCACTAGCAACGCCATCCGAATGGTGGTGTGAAGAGGAGGCGTTCTTACGCCTACCACCCTTCCTCACACGAACAGTGGCCCCGGACTTCTCGGAAGCCTCCTCGCTCTTCTCTCCCTTTCCTTTACGCACATCCCTCTTCCTGTCCGCCTCCCGGACCTGGCGACGAAATTTTGTCCAAATGGACGAAGGCCATGTTGTGCAAATCTCGCACTGTTGGTCAAATGAACAGGCCCTACAGGACCGACACAACAAGTGCAAGTCGAACCGGGGAAGCCGCTTGCCACAGCCAGCTTCGGCACACACGGTCAACCTCGCTGTTGAGCCCGATGAGGCCGTGTCAGACATTGCGAAATAATTCGTAACCCCAATTATCCCCAAAACAACGTATATCTTGGTAAGGGCTAAGGAAAATAAATAAACAAAAAAACACTTTAATGAAACGTTTCACGTGAGACAATTAACGAAAAACCGAAAAGTTTGCAGAGCTCGTTAACAGAACATCTACAATGGAGGACTGCAGAATTGAGAACGATGGTCTGCCCATGCGTGGATATGGATATACATCCGGCAAGGGAAGACAATTCTACAGTGGAGGAGATGACTCAGGTTGTATAGTGTAGTTGTTGTGCTAGTACAGTAAGTTGAATAAGACTTTTCATGATTTTTATTGTTGGTAAATTGGTCATATTAGCAGTCAGTATCGACCATCAGCTCCACAAAATATCCATGATATTTTGCTCTTGTTGTCATGTGAAAATACTCACTGAACATTAAAAACCACAAAAGGTAAATCAACCAATCCTGTGGTCTAAAGGTTGAAGTGATAATGTATTGCGTCATGCAAGTATTGTGACATGCCAACAGTTGTCCAAATTGCCATTAGAAAGTACTGCAATATCAGCTGTTGCATACATTATGATGTTAGCTGTTACTCAAAGATAGCAAAAATAATCAGGTATTCTAAACACAACTGAACTGAATGCTTACGCGCTGTCAACGTGACACGTGTCGTTTCATATAACAGAGATAGGCTTATTAGCTACATGTAACATACAGAAAAAGTTTACTGAATGGTATGCTGACATTTTAAAAATGCCCATTGACTTGTAAATCAGTGTAATCAAATACATTGATGGTGGGTGAAATGTATCATGCACCAGACAAAGGAATAGTTATGCTTGGCTGGCATTTGTTGGTTTTGCTTGCTCTAACTGAATTTCAGCTTAACACCCAACAACAGTACAGTTGACCAGTTATCAAAATGTGATAACTTAAAAAGATTTATTTAAAAAACAAAATTTGCTAGAGGTTTCAGATTATTGAATGACATGGCAATTATGCAATAAAGTAATTTATTACATACAGGGCTATTCAATCTTACTACAGTGATAAAGACTTTTTCAAACCGTGTGATAAATTTATCTTGTATTACACATATGTGTGATCTGGACCGGAACTTGTAAATTGGGAATTCCGTTTTTATTTTTACTGGAGTTGGCGTCATTTTGTTACTGACATCATATATGATTTACAAATTACGTCACATCATACTTGAAACATTACACAAGACTGCCACAGAGTACAGGCTAATTCTTAATGTTAAGTAAATCCATGAAATTTTGAAAAGGAGGATTGATCACAGATTTAAGGAAGTATATTTATTACGTTAAATTAAAAACTGATTTGTAAAAAGTAAAAGAAGGTATGTAATAAATATAGAACCTCACATACGTTGTTTTCACTTCCTATTTATTGCACTTGTTTATTTGCGCAAGAACATACCACTCGACCGCTACGTGGTCTGATGGTATGAATATATTCGTGTGCAAAATAAACTTGTGCAATAAATAGGAATAAAAACAGTGTATGTGAGGTTTTGTATATGTATTTACAGTGTTCTCGCAGGATGAAAATTAAAGGAGGGTGGCCATGCGGCACCACACCCTTAACATAGGCAACAAAAAGAAAAAAGAAAAAAAAGAAAAAAAAAGGGGAAAGCTTGGTTACCATATATCGTTGTGTGTTGGTCGACTTTGTGGAAAGACATACTCCTTATTTTGCCTTTCAGTATTTGATACAAAAAACAAACAAGCCGACTCATTTTTTAATTGAACTGAAGATGTTATCAGTCTGACATCCACTAAATAGCTATACCTTGTTGATTTAATCAGATACAAGTGATACACTAAAATGTCATACCTTGTTGATTTAATCAGATACAAGTGATACACTAAAATGCCATACCATGTTGATTTAATCAGATACAAGTGATCCACTAATATGTCATACCTTGTAGATTTAATCAGATACAAGTGATCCACTAAAATGCTGTACCTTGTTGATTTAATCAGATACAAGTGATCCACTAAAATGCCACACCTTGTTGATTTGATCAGATACAAGTGATCCACTAAAATGCTGTACCTTCTTGATTTAATCAGATACAAGTGATCCGCTAAAATGCCACATCTTGTTGATTTGATCAGATATAAGTGATAACCTAAAATGCCATACCTTGTTAATTTGACTGCGTATGTGAGGTTTTGTATATGTATTTACAGTGTTCTCGTTGGATGAAAATTAAAGGAGGGTGGCCACACGGCACCACACCCTTAACATAGGCAACAAAAAAACGAAAAGCAAAATGTGAAGAAAAAAAAAGGGAAAAAAGGGAAAGCTTGGTTACCATATATCGTTGTGTGTTGGTCGACTTTGTGGAAAGACATACTCCTTATTTTGCCTTTCAGTATTTGATACAAAAAACAAACAAACCAACTCATTTTTTAATTGAACTGAAGATGTCATACCTTGTTGATTTAATAAGATACAAGTGATCCACTAATATGTCATACCTTGTTAATATAATCAGACACAAGTGATCCACTAAAATGCCATACCTTGTTGATTTGATCAGATTCAAGTGATCCACTAAAATGCCATACCTTGTTAATTTGATCAGATACAAGTGATCCACTAAAATGCCACACCTTGTTAATTTGATCAGATACAAGTGATCCACTAAAATGCCACACCTTGTTAATTTGATCAGATACAAGTGATCCACTAAAATGCCACACCTTGTTGATTTGATCAGATACCAGTGATCCACTAAAATGCCATACCTTGTTGACCTCACCAGCCGTGCCAGAATGAGACGTTTTTCTTCATTGCTGAACTGCATGATTCCTGGTGGCTCAAACTTCTTCCTGATCCAGTCCGTCTGTTCTATGTTGTTAATAAACATGAACTCCACTCCAATATGGCGACAGTACACCTCCTGCAAAAAAAAACCCCAACAATATCACAGAAAAAGCTGGAAATACCATTTTTTGTCATTAGACCAGTACATAAATTCTTAACTTATAAACAATTATGTAGACTACTTATTTTAAAACTTGTGACTTGATTCAATGCCAGTTAGTTGCAGCATATATATATATTTATCATATAATATCTTACATTTTCAGTGCTTGGGTGACACTCCATGACTGACGTATGCATTCATAGTCATCAAATAAAAACATTTCAATGGCAATTTGTCACTGAAATCTGTCCAGCATTCAGGAAACAAAAAACGTTAGGCATAACTTTATTTTGATGTAAGGACATCCAAAATGACGTCATTCGAGTTTGACGTCATTTCCATTCAAAAATACACCGCGCCACATATTCTTACATCATTTGAATATCAAGTAATGGCAGACTGGAATTAAAGTTGCGTGTACAGTTTACAAAAACACGTTGTATTAAGCTTGAGCTTATATGATAAAGAGATTATTACCCTCGTGTATTTCGGTATCGTCAATATCATATATTAGGAATAAAAATAATGTATTATGCTCGCCTGAGGCTCGCATAATACAATTTTTATTCCTAATATATGATACTGACGATACCTAAAAACACTCTGGTAATAATACCACCCCTCTCTCTCTCTGTCTCTCTCTCTCTCTCTATCTATTTAAATAAATCACAATGATTGTTATTTCCATAATATAATTTTCAAAAAAGTATGTTTTTAATGTGTTACAAAAAGGTTTTGTTGGCATGAAATCTAATTATCTGATGTCACAAATTGTCTGTTACATTAACAATTTATAGTCTTGTCCATATTAACATACAGTTGCATTAACATTTATCTATTAGGGCTATTAAAAAGACCTCTAAGAAATGAAAATTTTTGTAAACCATGTATGAGTTATTTGAAAAAAAAAAAGAATCATATAACCCAATTTGTTTTAATGAACGAAAAATAAGTTACGCAAAATTAAGACTTGCGTGAATGGTGAATGAATGGAATGATCGTCCACACACTTTTGATCGACTTATAGTAACGAGGACAAACCTCCAGTCGTTTTACGATTTCACGCAGTGGCAGTGCTGCACTGTCGCCTCCTATGTAGGTGGTTGCTGGCAGTCGAAACACGCGGTCAAGATCCTGCTCCTCTGGAAGTGGAAAAATAAAATACAACACGGTACAACTGGACAGTGAGATACATCTTAGTAATTCATTACCAGAGTACACAACCAATGGGATTAGTTTTCGATGTAATTCACTACTATCTGAGTACACATTCCTGTTTTGAGTACACATTCCTGTTTTCAGCGTAATTCACTAATAGCCCAGTGGTAAAGAGCTTGCCGGATGCAGTCCATTTAGGATCGATCCCCATCACTGGACCCCATAGGCTATTTCTCGTTCTATCCAGTACACCACGACTCATATATTAAAGGCCATGGTATGTGCTATCCTTTCTGTGGGATGATGCATATAAGATCCCTTGCTACTAATGGAAAAGTGTAGCAGGTTTCCTCTCTAACACTACCGGTATATGTCAAAATTATCAAATATTTGACATCTAATAATTGTGTCGTTAAACAAGACAAAACTTCAACCTTCAATGTTACAGGTTTTACAGTAGTTCCAGGTCATGTCACTAGTCTTCCCAGTTGGAACGAGTAATAGCCCAATGGGCCCACCGATGGGAATCAATCAAAAACTGATCGCGCAGCAAGTGAGCACTTTACCACTGGGCTACGTCCTGCCCCGATGTGCTTACTGAGATTACAAATAATACTTTTACAAACTGAATATATATATACTGACACACAATGAAAACGCAAAACAGATATTTTTCAATATTTTGTTGTGATTAATGATTTTTTTTTTATTGGACTTAAAATAACAATTTATGAGAGGAAGCCATTGATTGGTACTTTTGTCTGGGTTTTAATCCTGATATTGTTCTCGTTACACATACAATAGCAGAAACACACAAAATGGTGTGAAATGCGTTCACAACATGCTCAATCATGCTGCATGCAATGCACATGAAATGCCAGTATGTGGACACATAAAAGTCACGTAACGGTGTCATATTCCTCGTCACATTAAGAATGCCACGACTCAGAGAAGAACAAAGAAAGAAAAAGAAAGAAGTGTTTTATTTAACGACGCACTCAACACATTTTATTTACGGTTATATGGCGTCAGACATATGGTTAAGGACCACACAGATTTTTTTAGAGGAAACCCGCTGTCGCCACATAGGCTACTCTTTTACGACAGGCAGCAAGGGATCTTTTATTTGCGCTTCCCACAGGCAGGATAGCACAAACCATGGCCTTTGTTGAACCAGTTATGGATCACTGGTCGGTGCAAGTGGTTTACACCTACCCATTGAGCCTTGCGGAGCACTCACTCAGGGTTTGGAGTCGGTATCTGGATTAAAAATTCCATGCCTCGACTGGGATCCGAACCCAGTACCTACCAGCCTGTAGACCGATGGCCTGCCACGACGCCACCGAGGCCGGTCAGAGAAGAACAAAGGAAGCGAGAGTTGGGCATGGTTCAAGGGGGGACTTCGCAAGGCCAAGTTGCTAGGACCTTCAGAGTCCATCCATCAACTATTGGACGACTTGTTGAACATTATCAACAGACCGGGAGTGTCCGTGATCAACCTCGACCTGGTCAACGTCCCGTTACGACCCCATGCCAAGATCGGCAGATTTGACGACATCACCTCCGTGACCGGTTCAGAACTGCAACAATGACAGCAAGTAACACGATAGGATGTCATGGAAGGCATGGACGGCTGGACTCGGATGCAGACGCCCGTACAACGGTAACATCATGACACCACGACATCTTGCAGCGAAACTACAGTTTGCTCTTCAGAATGGTAATCATCCACCAGCCTTTTACCGAAGCATTGTTTTCTCAGATGAGTCCCGTTTCTCTGTCTCCTTTGCCGATGGAAGAGCAAGTGTGTACAGGAGACTTCATGAACGGTACGTTGACGGATGTGTGAGGGAACGTGATCGGTTTGGCGGCGGTTGTCTGATGGTATGGGGGGCAATCAACTGTGATTTTAAGAGTGATCTCATCATTGTCCACGATGCCCTTACAGCCCAGCGTTATGTTGATGTGATTCTAAGACCAGTTCTCCAGCCACTTTTGCGCTGTCACCGAAGACCAGGAGGTCCCCTTCTGTTTCAACAAGACAATGCCTGTCCACATACTGTTAGAATTACCCAGACATTCCTGCAACAAGCTGGTATCACCGTTATGAACTGGCCCGCCATTTCCCCGGATTTGAACCCAAATGAACACATGTGGGATGAGTTAGGACGTTGTGTACGTCAAAGCCAGCCAGCACCGCGTAAAGTCGCTGAGCTTGCACAGGCGTTGCAGGAGGAGTGGAGGAACATTCCTGTGGCTTATTTGAGATGTTTGTGCCAATCCTTTCCCCGCCGTCTTCACGCATGCTCACGGGCCAATGGTGGACACACCAGATACTGACCTTGATATGGGGGGTTTGAACTTTTCGATTACGAATGCAACTCGATTACTGATGATAACTGGTCATGTTTACATGTGAATGTATCTCATGAATACCAGTCATTAATGTCATATTACATTATCCATCAATTCATTAATAGTTTGTTGTTATTTGCAATGAAAAGTTGTTTTTGTGTTTTCATTGTGTGTCAGTATATATATATATATATATATATATTTAAAAGTGAAGATAAGAGAAAAAGTTTCAAACAGTTAATTTGCATGTCCTTTGTTATTTTCTTTAAATATTTTCTATTGTCTGGAGAATAAATATACTCTTCAAAAGAAGAAACGCAAAACCACATTGTCGTAACATTTGGAGAATTGATTTAATTATTGAATGGTGAGTCCGATAATTACCAAATGTTGCAGGATTGTTCACAATTCACTCTAGTCCATTGTGAGTAAGTGATAGGACACACCACCAAGGTCAAGGTCATCTGGAGTCAATACCGGGTGTGGCCTCCGCGTGTGTTGACAACTGCCTCGCACCGCCTGCCCATTGAAGCAACCAGAGTACGGATGACGTCCCGGGGGATGGTGGCCCACTCGGCTTGCAAGGCTGCTGCCAGCTCGGGCAGGGTCTGGGGCTGTGGTTGTCGCTGTCGGAGGCGTCGGTCCAACTCGTCCCATAGATGCTCAATTGGGTTCAAATCCGGTGATGTCTATGGCCAAGGAAGGACATTAATGTTGTTGTTCTGTAGGAAAGCCATTGTGAGACGTGCTGTGTGAGGCCTGGCGTTGTCATGTTGGAACACTGCGTTGGCGTTGGCCATAACTGGAACGATGTGTGGCCGGAGGATCTGGTCAATGTAGCCCTGTGCATTCAGGTTGCCCTGCACGTGGACCAGGTCAGTTCTGCCAGTGTGTGAGATGGCTGCCCACACCATGACACTACCCCCGCCGAATCTGTCCACTTCCTGCACGCAGTTTGCCGCATAACGTTCACCACGACGCCTATACACGCGACATCTTCCATCATGACGTCGGAGCAGAAATCGGGACTCGTCACTGAACCACACCTGTCTCCATCGCAGTTGAGGCCATTGTCGATGAATCTGGCACCACTGCAGTCGGAGTCGACGGTGTTGTGGTGTTAAGATGACACCTCGAACTGGACGTCTGGCACGAATTCCTACCTCACGTAGGCGGTTCCGTACGGTCTGGTCGGATATCCTGCGCAAACCTGGTATTGCTGTGGCTGTGGAGGTGGCAGTAGTCAATCGTTCCCGAAGGTGGCGTACCCGGATGTAGCGGTCCTGCCCGGGGGTAGTGACCCGTGGTCGACCGGATCTAGGGAGGTCACGTGTTGATTCATGTTGCTGGTAACGGTCCCACAGTCTGGAGATGGTGCTTGGGGATACATGGAATGCCCTGGCAACGGCCGTTCTGGATTCGCCTGCGTCTAGTCGGCCGATGGCATTGTTTCTCTGCGGTTCACTGAGACGTGGCATGTCCTGGATTGTCAACTGTCAGCCAGATACAGAGGCCAGGCAAGCGAACACCCTGCACTTTTATACTGTCGGTGTTCATGTTGCACGTGCAGACAACGCACATGCAGTGGTGACATGAATATTCACATTTTGGAACTTTATTGTACAGTAGCTGCGTTTTATCGAATGTAACCGTGGGAATGTGTTTGGGACATGCAATGACCTTATATTCACAAAGCATGAACCGGTAGGAAACATAAAATCGGAGTTATAACCCATTTGTACCCTTTTGCGTTTCTTTTTTTGAAGAGTATATATTATATAGATTATACACCATAAAAGTCACATGAATAAATACTGCAGGTAACTTACCATCAGTCTTGAATCTGAATGGTGATTGGAAATAGTATCTCATGTTTAGATATATATCGAGTAGTTCTGATGTCTGTAATAAAAGCTTAAGTGCTATACTAAACATGCTTCACTACTAGCGAAACTGATCCTCAACTATCTCAAGTAAATTGGCTTGCACAACAATGGTCCCCTAAATTACAACATAAACCAGTACTCATTTACTTAGTCCATTTACATAGTACACATGTTAACTGATTATGTAGTACGCATTTTAACTGATACAACTTGACAGTTTTGGTGAAATGATCTGGCACTTCCGTATCTCCTGCTCTAATACTGTCAATGGAACACAGCCCTGTTTTTACCGTAATTCATTACAGCAAGCACATTTGAGTTTTCAGTGCAATTCACTACTATCTACAGTAAATACTCATGTTTTCACGATACATGCCATTCATTACACATGTAATATACTAATGGTACATTTTTAAGATTTTCATCTAATTAAGCATACTATCAACAATACATTCATATTTTGCTGTGGTTAAAAAAACCCAACATCCTACATGTATATATATTTATTACAAAGCGATGAAAGAGATACCCATGTGATATTTATCGTCTCTTCACATTGTGGAATATGCATTTTGAGAGGTCATGATCTCTGATCAGGTGATCGACTGTGTCACACAGTACAACTCCGCATAGATCTTCATGCAAAAAGTGTGTGCACGGTTCTTTCAATTTATATTTTTATATCGGGAAAAATACTACCTGTCTATTGCTATAATTAATGCTAGCAGTATCGTAATTTATTATTTAAGAAAATATATTTTTAAAATAATTTTGTTTAGCTTTGAATATATTTATAATAGTGGTGTACACTTCATTGATAGATGTGTGGCATAGGAATGCAAAGTTTCATTGATAAATAGCTAAATGATGTGACAATAACATGATGTCATTTTGCTAAAAGACGTCACTTGGTAAGCAACAACATTTTGCTAAAAGACGTCACTTGGTAAGCGACGTTGTTTTCCCGGTCTTTAATCTATTAATTTTTATGTCTTGTTTAGTTATTTTGGAAGTCATACTGTGTGATTTTTGTTAATTGATTTGCAGTGTAATAAATAAAATACTATACTCATGTGAGACTGTTCATATTACAACTCGTGTGTTTTCAATTGTACATCACTCACTTTTGCTCATGATACGATTGAAAAAACTCCAACCGGTAATAAAAACGGTCTCACACAGGAACTCATTTAGTATTGTATTGTGTGGTGTGTGTGTGTGTGTGTGTGTGTGTGTGTGTGTGTGTGTGTGTATATATATATATATATATATATATATATATATATATATATATATATATATATATATATATATATATATATATATATATATAGTGAAACCTCTCAAAATCGGACCCTCTGTAAACCGGAATTCCCTCAAGACATTTTTCACGGTCCTTTTAAAAAAAATAATCAGTACAGAAATTAACCTCTCCAAAACTGATACCTCTTACCGTAAATAAAATGTGTTGAGTGCATCATTAAAAAAACTAAACATTTCCTTCCTTCCTTCCGGATACCTCTTAAAACCGGACATTTTACTTGTTCCCAAGAGTGTCCGGTTTAGAGGGGTTTCACTGTATATATATATATATATATATATATATATATATATATATATATATATATATATATATATATATATATATATACACTGAAGGCCAAAAGAAACTTTACCATTTTCAATTTGGAATTTAAGAAAAAAATAATTGTTTTTAAAAAGTAACTCAATCCAAAACACATAGCCCAAACACAACAATAATGTAAGCAGAAAATTATACCCGCCCACTGCACGTTTTGGGTGGAACACACAGAAAAGTGAAAAACTTGTGCACTATGAACAACAGCAATTGCAAGTGCAATAAGGGTATAAAAACGGTTTAGACGGCATGTCAGACATCCACACAGATAAAAAACCACCATAGGAATGCCACGACTGACACCAGAACAATGCGAGAGAGCCCTGGGTATGATACAGATGGGAGTCATTCATGCCCACATCGCCAGAACCTTCGGTTGTTCCCGTGTTACTGTTACAAACTTGATGCAACGCTACAAGCAAAGAGGGCAGACATCAGACAGGCCAAGAACAGGCAGACCCAGGGTAACTTCGCCCCGTGATGACCGGTACTTGCGTACCTTGCATCTACGAAATCGCTTCCTGACAGTGACGTCATCAGCAATGAATGCCTTAGGTCACAGGGTTAGTAGACAGACAGTGGCCAGACGACTCAGGACTCATGGAATAAGGGCTTACAGACCATATAGAGGACACTTACTGACACCACAACATCATCGTTTGAGATTGACATGGGCTAGGACTGTACGACGTTGGCAGCGACGTGATTGGCTGCGGGTTCTTTTCACTGATGAAAGCCGGTTCTGTTTGTTCAGAGTTCATGAAAGACAGCGTGTGTACCGTCGTAGGGGAGAACGAGTGGCGGCTTCTTGCGTTCAGGAGGTCGTGCCATATGTTGGAGGGAGCGTCATGGTGTGGGGAGGTATCTGTGCACAGGAAAGGACACCATTGGTCATCGTTCATGGAAACTTGACAGCTCAACGTTACAGGGATGACATTCTTCGTCCAACTGCAATACCATTTCTCCAACGGCAGCCACGTGGTGTCATTTTTCAGCAAGACAACGCCAGACCTCATACAGCCAGAATCGTACAGAACTTCCTTAGAGCCAACAACGTAAACGTATTGCCGTGGCCTACACGCTCCCCAGACATGTCCTCCATAGAACACCTCTAGGAGGTTTGGATCGCCGTGTTCGACAATGACCACACCCTCCAGCCAACCAACAGGAACTGATCCAGGCCCTTCAAGAAGAATGGCAACGTGTCCCACGTGACCTCATCAGACGACTGATTTTTTCTATGCGTTGGAGAATTATTGCTTGTATTGGGGCAAGGGGTGGTCACACACGCTATTAATGTGACTTGTTATTGGACTTGAGTGATTGTCTGTATGCTTTGCATGTCATCCATGAAGTTGAAAGCTCGATTTGTGTATACCACCTCGCTTTGGGAAAATGTGACGTCATTATCTGATGCTGAATGACACTCATTTTTAGTTATGTTAATGTTGACATATTGATCTAGTCAATATATTTTACCTCATGCGACTATCTTTTGTTGTTTTTACACCAGAGTGATTTAAAACTATGGTAAAGTTTCTTTTGGCCTTCAGTATATATATATATATATATATATATATATATATATATATATATATCAACAGTATACATTTCTGTTTCAAAATAATTAACACTGATTAGTTTACAATTAATTAAGCATACCATCAACAGTACATTCATGTTTTGCTTTCATTAAAAAAAGTTTTTATCAACAACACATTTCTGTTTTAAACTAATTAACACTGATTAGTATACGAGTTGTACATGCTCATAATCAATCAATTGATTAACATTAACATTAAGTATAAGCTAAATAAGAAAAAGCAAGGAGGGAACAAAAGCAATAAAGCAAATGCTAAACATGCATCAAATATGAAATACAGTGAAACCCTTGGAAACAGGAATTTCCTCGAAACCAGACATTTTTCACTTTCCTCTTTAAAATATCAGTACAAAATATAACCTCTCTAAACTGGGTAGGCTACCCCTTAAAAGTGGACGTTATACCTGGTCTCATTCATGGGTGTCCAGTTTATAGGGGTTTCACTGTACATGTAACAGCAAGCCAGACACCAACTAGCTAACACTAACTATGTAATACAGAGAATAATAAATAAGTTACCAGTTTATATCATGTTTATGTACTGAGTTAAAGCATTTTATGTTGCATTAAGATTTACCAAACAGCAAAATTTAATCAAAATTATTCCATTAAAGGCATCACCATGATAACTGGTATTGAAATTTTATTCTACATGTTATGTATTTATTACCACTATTATTTGTAATGTAAATGGCTACACTCCAGTGTTAATGTAAATGGTTACACTCAAGTGTTAATGTAAATGGTTACCCTACATTGTTAATGTAATGAATACACCCAGTTTTAATGTAAATGGCTACACCCCGAGTTAAATGTAACTGCTTACACTACAGTGTTAATGTAATTGCTTACATTCCAGTATGATTTAAACATAAAGGACTTGTTACATCCCAGTATTAACGTAGTGTTATTTACATTTATTCTCCAATCACAATATATATATATATATATATATATATATATATATATATATGTCATGATATAGCTTTTTGGGACGAATCTACTTTTACACTAGTTATGCAAAGGAATGATATATCATTAAAAGTAATTTATTCAGATTTTATTTTCAGTTGCACGCAATTTTTAATTTAAAAACTACACATGTATAGTTACTCACAGAAACACAGACTGGTTATTATAGTCTCTAATATATTGTGATTTACACTAAATGGTTACACTCTAATATTAACATATTGTGTAGAGGGGATGATTTTCAATTTCAGATTTAAGCCACATGTTCTTCTGGTAGTTTTCCTAAGATTCTTCGAAATCACATCTATTGAACTTACTGCCAGATTTTAGTATTCAAATATGTGATATCGGCCTTCAGAATCGTGTAGTCGGAAGACATGTTTACATGTAACACGAGTACCGGTGAGGTACATCATGAAATAGGTCATGGTGAGCTAGTTATGGTAAGCAACACACTGCCACCTCCAGTTGAGTGCCAAGTTTGATGATCCTATATGAATTGACAAGGAAGATATGGCCAGGACAAGGATTTCATTTAAAGGAGAGGACAACTAAACCAGTTGGCCTAGTATGCGTATTTAACGATATATAATGCACATTATTGCTTAATATCAACAAATATAATCGTATAGTTAATTAATAAAACGGTTAAATGTGACGGCTATTATATATAACGGGCGCTGCCATTTTGTACCATCTCAGTGAGTACGCCCTCTAGCGAGCTGGTGGTTACGTAATATTTAACGCGTAACGTCAGGAATGAGCCTCAGAACTAGAGAAACACAATCTACCTGGTTTTTGCGGGATGATAAATAGTCATACATTGCAATATTCTGTATTATTACCCCAGTGGTCACTTATATCAGGGAAAATATTTTCCATATTTTCTCAGTGAGAAATATTCTGCATTGGTCTAACGAACAATACTATTGGACAATTTGACGCTTACAAACCAATGACCTTGTCAGTACTAAATATGACGCCATCACGATTTGGCAAGCACACAAAATGACATCATGTAGTTTAAAGAGTTTGCTCCGTTTTTGGTGTTAAATTTATAACAAAATGTCATTTTAATGCAATTCCTTATAGATTTTGTAGCAGAATAAAGAAAATTTTAGTTTTTGAAAATTATCTATGAACGTGATTAAATTACAAAGTTATAGCAATTCTCAGAACACTGCGTAAAGTGGTTTACATCGTTTCTATACAGATTGGCCTTCGTTCATGTGCGTCGAAAAATAAAGGTTTTTAGAGAGAAAAAATAGCTGAGGTAATAAATAGAATAACAAACTCGGTACCAGTTATTATTAAATTTATGTCCCTCATGAAATAATTTTCATTTGATACTCGCTAAAGCTCGTGACAACTGAAAATTATTTCACTCGGGACATAAATTTGATAATAACTGGTAACTCGTTTATTATCCTCTATATAATACACATCCCAGTAAGCCAGCAATAAGTATATCCAGCACTATATATATTATTTTTCAATACAAAATAAAATACCATTGTCAAAGTGGATATACACAACAAGTCGAAACAATTAACAATGTTTTGCCCATGCATTAACCTACGTACTGAAATGATACACGGAGTGTTTTCTTAGTTAATTGGTCTATGTTGTTAGTTGCTTCTACCTGTGATTCCTGATTAGCAGGTGTGTATTTGATTGGTAACCAGACGAGCCAATTAATTGATGCTGTCTAGACACAAAAATACATACCGGTATTGTGGAATATTATCTGTCGCCCCAAAAATTGTAATGGACATGGTTTATTACTGTAAATAGTTCTGTAAAACTATTGATTAAGTAGACTTTTCCATCTAAAACCACAGAACTGACCAATTACATAGTCCCAAAGAAAAGAAAATTATCACTTGGGTATCGTGGGTTGTCGTTAGTGCTCCAACGTAGCATATCAATAGGCTTAATAGTGTACATTTTTCCTTTGGATTATTAAACAGAGAAAAACACTATAACCCCATTTTGTTCTGTTAAGGCAACTTGAAATATATTTAGTTAAATAGTTTATTATATTATTACGTCATTTATGCTGTTTTACAAGTCAGGTTGATCAAAGAGAAGCGCCTTGTCGAAAATTACTGCTTTTGTTTACACTGTACATACAGGATGGTCAGGAGCTGACGTCACTTCGCCCCAAGCTATCCCACCAGACGTCACAAAAACTAAACAAAATGGCTGCCCCCAGTTAGCAGGAATAATCATGTTTTTTTATTAACTCTAAAATTATGCGTTTTTCATTTGCTAAAGTGTCAGTATGTGTTGGTGGTCCGGGTATGCATCTTTCCAACACAAGGCTCTTGTTTGAGTTGACCCTACCTTTAATGTGATGTAATGTGTAAAAAGTAGGTCATGGTGACCTAATTATGGTATGCGACACACTGCTATCCCAAGTTGTACTTGCATGCACGGTTTTATGATCCTACATGTATATAAATTGATAAAAAAGACAAATGGTGTATTTTACCGGAAACAAAAAGTTTATGGACGGACATACATGTACATACATATGGACAGACTATAAAACAGGATTTGGATCTGTATTTCAGTAAACTATTTTCAAAATCGCAAATTATTCTAATAGTCGACATGCAATTATGTAGATCCACTATGTTGTGTTTTACCTATATAGACTGGTTACACTCCTGTTTTAATGTATTTTAGTTTACGTGTATACATGGACTGGCTACACTCCCGAGTTAATGTATTTTACTCTACATATATATATACTGAACAAAATAAGAAACTTCCGCTAACTTTGCTTGAACATCACTTGATGAAAACAAACCAGGGAAATAATTGTTATATATGCTTTTAAAGAGTGTTCCATGATGCATCGTTTGGTGCAAAAATCATGGCCATAGGTTAACAGAAACTGGGAGAAATTTTGACCAAGTGTGGTAGGGGTAAAAAATCAACAACACCCACTTAATAACGGGTATGACCACCTCTTGAATTGACCACTGCAGTGCATCGCAGGCACATAGAATTGACTAAAGTGTTGATTTCTGCCTGTGGAGTATTGTTCCATTCCTGAATGAGCGCTTGACGAATTTCGTTGACGTTAGCGGGTGGGTTGGGACGACGCCTCAATCGTCTGTCCAGACTATCCCAGACATGCTCGATGGGGTTGAGATCAGGACTTTTAGCGGGCCAGTCATCAATGAAATCAATGTTATTTGTCCTAAGAAAATTTACAGTGTCTCTAGCTGTATGAGAGGTGGCATTATCATGCTGAAAAATCGAGATGTTGGCGTTGTTATGGAACAGAGGAATGCCGTGATGAGCGAGAATGTCATCGCGGTAACATTGAGCATTTAAATTGCCATCAATGACGACTAGTGGTGAACGATAACCATGGGCAATGGCTGCCCAGACCATGACACAAACCCCACCCCTGAAACGATCTCGTTCAAGAACACAACAGTCAGCATAGCGTTCATTTCTCCAACGGCAGACGCGCACCCTGCCATCACCACGTTGTAACGAAAATCTGGATTCATCCGAAAAAAGAACGGTAATCCAGCGGCGCCGTATCCAACGAGTGTACACGTGCCTAATTAAGATGATTTAGACGATGACATTGCGTCCCGCAGACGATTACAAACAGTTTGCCCACTGATTCGGTTATTATGAAGGCAAGGTGCGTTAGCAGCAGTAGCAGTGGCAGTTTTGGAATCGATTGCGCAAATGCGTGTTCATGATATAGCGGTCTTGACCACGCGTTGTAACACGCGGACGTCCACGACGTGGCAAGTCATTGGTGCTTCCTTTCATTCGAAAGCTTACGCGAAGATTTCGTATCGCTTGACTAGAACTCCCAACATGCCCTGCAATGTCTTCTGTCGACATGCCAGCATCAAGCATGCCAATCGCCCGTTCGCGTAAATTATTGGGTATTCTTGGCATACTAAAAATGCTACAATGTAAAAAACTTTATTTTTTTTTACAATTTTTATAAGCGTTTTCGTTCACTTGACAACAATGTCAGTAAGACAAGTAAAACAAATTGATCGAATACTACACAGGACATGTCGAACCATGCATGCACGTGCAAATTGAATTTCACGTTGTCGACGATTAACAGTGCAAAAATAATCAATAAAATTCATGAATCCTGATAATACAGCTCAAGGCCAATACTACCTATATAATTTCATTACACAATAAATTCTTTAACACAACAAATACTATATGTACAAATCGGAAGTTTCTTTTTTGGTTCAGTATATATATATACAAGAACTAGTTACACTCTTGTTTTAATATATTTTATTTTACAGTTAGACATGGACTGGTTACAGACCTGTGTTAATGTATTTTAGTTTACAATTACACATGGACTGGTTACAGACCTGTGTTAATGTATTTTAGTTTACAATAAGACATGGACTGGTTACAGACCTGTGTTAATGTATTTTAGTTTACAATAAGACATGGACTGGTTACAGACCTGTGTTAATGTATTTTAGTTTACAATTAGACATGGACTGGTTACAGACCTGTGTTAATGTATTTTAGTTTACAATAAGACATGGACTGGTTACAGACCTGTGTTAATGTATTTTAGTTTACAATTAGACATGGACTGGTTACAGACCTGTGTTAATGTATTTTAGTTTACAATAAGACATGGACTGGTTACAGACCTGTGTTAATGTATTTTAGTTGACAATTAGACATGGACTGGTTACAGACCTGTGTTAATGTATTTTAGTTTACAATAAGACATGGACTGGTTACAGACCTGTGTTAATGTATTTTAGTTTACAATTAGACATGGACTGGTTACAGACCTGTGTTAATGTATTTTAGTTCACAATTAGACATGGACTGGTTACAGACCTGTGTTAATCTATTTTATTTCACAATTAGACATGGACTGGTTACAGACCTGTGTTAATGTATTTTAGTTTACAATAAGACATGGACTGGTTAGTCCTGTGTTAATGTATTTTAGTTTACAATAAGACATGGACTGGTTACAGACCTGTGTTAATGTATTTTAGTTTACAATAAGACATGGACTGGTTACAGACCTGTGTTAATGTATTTTAGTTTACAATAAGACATGGACTGGTTAGTCCTGTGTTAATGTATTTTAGTTTACAATAAGACATGGACTGGTTAGTCCTGTGTTAATGTATTTTAGTTCACAATTAGACATGGACTGGTTAGTCCTGTGTTAATGTATTTTAGTTTACAATTAGACATGGACTGGTTACAGACCTGTGTTAATGTATTTTAGTTGACAATTAGACATGGACTGGTTACAGACCTGTGTTAATGTATTTTAGTTGACAATTAGACATGGACTGGTTAGTCCTGTGTTAATGTATTTTAGTTGACAATTAGACATGGACTGGTTACAGACCTGTGTTAATGTATTTTAGTTTACAATAAGACATGGACTGGTTACAGACCTGTGTTAATGTATTTTAGTTGACAATTAGACATGGACTGGTTACAGACCTGTGTTAATGTATTTTAGTTTACAATTAGACATGGACTGGTTAGTCCTGTGTTAATGTATTTTAGTTGACAATTAGACATGGACTGGTTACAGACCTGTGTTAATCTATTTTAGTTGACAATTAGACATGGACTGGTTACAGACCTGTGTTAATGTATTTTAGTTTACAATAAGACATGGACTGGTTACAGACCTGTGTTAATGTATTTTAGTTTACAATTAGACATGGACTGGGTACAGACCTGTGTTAATGTATTTTAGTTTACAATTAGACATGGACTGGTTACAGGCCTGTGTTAATGTATTTTAGTTTACAATAAGACATGGACTGGTTACAGACCTGTGTTAATGTATTTTAGTTTACAATAAGACATGGACTGGTTACAGACCTGTGTTAATGTATTTTAGTTGACAATTAGACATGGACTGGTTACAGACCTGTGTTAATGTATTTTAGTTTACAATAAGACATGGACTGGTTACAGACCTGTGTTAATGTATTTTAGTTTACAATAAGACATGGACTGGTTAGTCCTGTGTTAATGTATTTTAGTTCACAATTAGACATGGACTGGGTACAGACCTGTGTTAATGTATTTTAGTTTACAATAAGACATGGACTGGTTACAGACCTGTGTTAATGTATTTTAGTTTACAATTAGACATGGACTGGTTACAGACCTGTGTTAATGTATTTTAGTTCACAATTAGACATGGACTGGGTACAGACCTGTGTTAATGTATTTTAGTTTACAATAAGACATGGACTGGTTACAGACCTGTGTTAATGTATTTTAGTTGACAATTAGACATGGACTGGTTACAGACCTGTGTTAATCTATTTTATTTCACAATTAGACATGGACTGGTTACAGACCTGTGTTAATGTATTTTAGTTTACAATAAGACATGGACTGGTTAGTCCTGTGTTAATGTATTTTAGTTGACAATTAGACATGGACTGGTTACAGACCTGTGTTAATGTATTTTAGTTGACAATTAGACATGGACTGGTTACAGACCTGTGTTAATGTATTTTAGTTGACAATTAGACATGGACTGGTTACAGACCTGTGTTAATGTATTTTAGTTGACAATAAGACATGGACTGGTTACAGACCTGTGTTAATGTATTTTAGTTTACAATAAGACATGGACTGGTTACAGACCTGTGTTAATGTATTTTAGTTGACAATTAGACATGGACTGGTTACAGACCTGTGTTAATGTATTTTAGTTGACAATTAGACATGGACTGGTTACAGACCTGTGTTAATGTATTTTAGTTGACAATTAGACATGGACTGGTTACAGACCTGTGTTAATGTATTTTAGTTTACAATTAGACATGGACTGGTTACAGACCTGTGTTAATGTATTTTAGTTCACAATTAGACATGGACTGGGTACAGACCTGTGTTAATGTATTTTAGTTCACAATAAGACATGGACTGGTTACAGACCTGTGTTAATGTATTTTAGTTCACAATAAGACATGGACTGGTTACAGACCTGTGTTAATGTATTTTAGTTTACAATAAGACATGGACTGGTTACAGACCTGTCTTAATGCATTTTAGTTTACAAGCATGTACATACATGGATGGACTTGTTATGTGATGAGGTACAATGTTCACACAGTTCTTACCGAATCTGTAGTGACTCATGAGCAGCTGCTGTGGGGGGTTGGCCTGCAGGTCCACACTGTTGATTCCCAGGGGGTCCAACTCCGCCAGGTGGTGACCGGCAATCTGGCGAATAGCAAGCACACAAAACATTCCACGAGCAATCTCAAAACAGTGCAGCCAGCAGGCTCGTAACTCTGCAGCACATTTCAGCGACATGCCATCTCAAAACTGCTTAATGTTCGTTGCCAGCAATCTCAAAACTGGGCAACCACGTAGAACGATCTTAAAACTGAGCAAATCTTTGTATTCAGCAATCTTAAAATCTAGACATGTCTTTATATTCAACAATCAATACACTGTGCAACTCTTCATATTCAGCAATCTTAAAAACTGTACAATACTTCATGTTCAGCAAAAATAGAAACTGTACAACTCTTCATGTTCAGCAATCATAAAAACTGTACAACACTTCATGTTCAGCAATCATAAAAACTGTACAACACTTCATGTTCAGCAATCATAAAAACTGTACACTTCATGTTCAACTCTTCATACGCAGCAACCTTAAAACGGGGCATGTCTTTATATTCAGCAACCTTAAAACAGGGAAAGCAAATGTGTCGAAATTCAAGACTGCATTACAGCATTTGCCATCATGCCCCCACCTTTGCACCCACAGTTGGGCTCCTGTAACTACAACACTATACTGCCCTTTGCTGTTGCTGTCCTTCAACAAACCACATCATAGACACCATCACAGTAAACTTTAGCCTGTTACCTGAATGAGAATCTTCAGGAATCGGCAGATCTGTGGATGTATGCTTATTGTGTCTTACCCAGGTTCGAACACATGGATTGTCGAACATCTGTTAGCAGCAAATATCTTATTTAGTGTTTGCTATTCGCGAGTTTATCATCAGTAGTAAATAAGCTAGCAATAATTTGATGAGGGTTCCATACATAACGCCTCATATCCCAAGTACTGAAGCTTTAAGATGTTAATCTTCAATATACGTGCTATAATACGCAGGTGGCAACCATTCTAAAACTTCCCAGTGTTTGCAAAGCTGAAAACAGCATTCTAAAGAACTATTTAAGTTGGGTTTTTTTTAGGCTACCAAACCTTTTCAAGAATGTGATTTAAACATCAAAGTTATTATTATAAAAAACAAAGCATCTGATAAGAAAGAGAAGCTGTTGTCATTCCTACGATTTGATAACACTGTAGATCAGCTGTTTGTACTGTATATTGTATAGGTATGTACTACAAAGCCCACATTACTGGTCTAGGTGGTGTAACGATGGAGTAACCCGACTTGAGACTGATCCTGGTACTTGGTCCCAGCTAGAGTGAGTTGTACTGGGTTAGTGGGTAGGCTTTAGTCCATATGTACATGGCTTCTTACTCAACAAACAGAAAGTTGCCCATTCAATATTCAACCTACTGTATATTGACCCACTGTACCAACACTGACCTGATGTACATACATCAACCTGCTGTAAATACACAGATGACCTGTTGTACATACATCAACCTGCTGTACATACATCAACCTGCTGTACATACATCAACCTGCTGTAAATACACAGATGACCTGCTGTACATACATAAACCTGCTGTACATACATCAACCTGCTGTAAATACAGATGACCTGCTGTACATACATCAACCTGCTGTACATACACCATCCTGCTGTACATACATCAACCTGCTGTACATACATCAACCTGCTGTACATACATCAACCTGCTGTAAATACACAGATGACCTGCTGTACATACATAAACCTGCTGTACATACATCAACCTGCTGTAAATACAGATGACCTGCTGTACATACATCAACCTGCTGTACATACACCATCCTGCTGTACATACATCAACCTGCTGTACATACATCAACCTGCTGTAAATACACAGATGACCTGCTGTACATACATAAACCTGCTGTACATACACCAACCTGCTGTACATACATCAACCTGCTGTACATACACCAACCTGCTGTAAATACACTGACCTGCTGTACATACATCAACCTGCTGTACATACAGATGACCTGCTGTAAATACAGATGACCTGCTGTACATACATCAACCTGCTGTAAATACAGATGACCTGCTGTACATACATCAACATGATGTACATACATCAACCTGCTGTAAATACACAGATGACCTGCTGTACATACACCATCCTGCTGTACATACACCAACCTGCTGTACATACACCGACCTGCTGTAAATACACAGATGACCAGCTGTACATACACAGATGACCTGTTGTACACACATCAACCTGCTGTACATACATCAACCTGCTGTAAATACACAGATGACCTGCTGTACATACATCAACCTGCTGTAAATACAGATGACCTGCTGTACATACATCAACCTGCTGTACATACACCATCCTGCTGTACATACATCAACCTGCTGTACATACATCAACCTGCTGTAAATACACAGATGACCTGCTGTACATACATAAACCTGCTGTACATACATCAACCTGCTGTAAATACAGATGACCTGCTGTACATACATCAACCTGCTGTACATACATCAACCTGCTGTAAATACACAGATGACCTGCTGTACATACATAAACCTGCTGTACATACATCAACCTGCTGTAAATACAGATGACCTGCTGTACATACATCAACCTGCTGTACATACACCATCCTGCTGTACATACATCAACCTGCTGTAAATACACTGACCTGATGTACATACATCAACCTGCTGTACATACATCAACCTGCTGTACATACACCAACCTGCTGTACATACACCAACCTGCTGTAAATACACTGACCTGCTGTACATACATCAACCTGCTGTACATACAGATGACCTGCTGTAAATACAGATGACCTGCTGTACATACATCAACCTGCTGTAAATACAGATGACCTGCTGTACATACATCAACATGATGTACATACATCAACCTGCTGTAAATACACAGATGACCTGCTGTACATACACCATCCTGCTGTACATACACCAACCTGCTGTACATACACCGACCTGCTGTAAATACACAGATGACCAGCTGTACATACACAGATGACCTGTTGTACACACATCAACCTGCTGTACATACATCAACCTGCTGTAAATACACAGATGACCTGCTGTACATACATCAACCTGCTGTAAATACAGATGACCTGCTGTACATACATCAACCTGCTGTACATACACCATCCTGCTGTACATACATCAACCTACTGTAAATACACTGACCTGATGTACATACATCAACCTGCTGTGCATACACCATTCTGCTGTACATACACCAACCTGCTGTAAATACACTGACCTGCTGTACATACATCAACCTGCTGTACATACAGATGACCTGCTGTAAATACAGATGACCTGCTGTACATACATCAACCTGCTGTACATACATCAACCTGCTGTAAATACACAGATGACCTGCTGTACATACATCAACCTGCTGTACATACATCAACCTGCTGTAAATACACAGATGACCTGCTGTACATACACCATCCTGCTGTACATACACTGACCTGCTGTAAATACACAGATGACCAACTGTACATACACAGATGACCAACTGTACATACACAGATGACCTGCTGTACATACATCAACCTGCTGTAAATACACTGACCTGCTGTACATACAGATGGCCTGCTGTACATACAGATGACCTGCTGTACATACACCATTCTGCTGTACATACATCAACCTGCTGTACATACACCAACCTGCTGTACATATACCGACCTGCTGTACATACACCGACCTGCTGTACATACATCAACCTGTTGTACATACAGATGACCTGCTGTACATACACCATTCTGCTGTACATACACCAACCTGCTGTACATACACCAACCTGCTGTACATACACCGACCTGCTGTACATACATCGACCTGCTGTAAATACAGATGACCTGCTGTAAATACATCAACCTGCTGTGCATACACCATCCTGCTGTACATACATCAACCTGCTGTAAATACTGACCTGCTGTACATACATCAACCTGCTGAACATACATCAACCTGCTGTAAATACAAAGATGACCTGCTGTACATATATCAACCTGCTGTAAATACACTGACCTGCTGTACATATATCAACCTGCTGTAAATACACAGATGACCTGCTGTACATACATCAACCTGCTGTACATACATCAACCTGCTGTAAATACAGATGACCTGCTGTACATACACCATCCTGCTGTACATACACATATGACCAGCTGTACATACACAGATGACCTGCTGTACATACATCAACCTGCTGTACATACACTGACCTACTGTATACAGACATGCTGTACATACACCAACATACTGTATATATTGACTTGCTGTACATACACTGACTCACTGTACATACACCGACCTGCTGTATATACATTGATCCACTGTAAATACACTAACCTACTGTACATACACGGTCCAACCTGCTGTACATGCACGGTCCAACCTGCTGTACATGCACGGTCCAACCTGCTGTACATGCACGGTCCAACCTGCTGTACATGCACGGTCCAACCTGCTGTACATGCACCGACCTGTGGTACTTAAATCATCTGCAGTACCTACAATGACCTACACAGTACAATCAGCAAATTGAGATTTGGGAACCATTTGTACACTCGTTCCAGCTAGTGCACCACAACCGGTATATTAAAGCCTGTGGTATATGCTATCCTGTCTGTGGGATGGTGCATTTAAAAGATCCCTTGGTACCAAAGGAAAAATGTAGTCATTTTCCTCTCTATGACTGTGTCAAAATGACCATATATTTGATATCCAATAGCTGATGATTAACAAATCAATGTGCTCTAGTGGTGTCGTCAAACAAAACAAACTTCCATTTGTACAATACTAGTAACTTAAACTTGTATTTGCTAAAGTAGCATATGGTGTGACATAATCCGAACTTAGTCCAAAATGGTATTGGAAATGTAATGGGCATTTTCGTATCCAGTTTGATGTAAAAAAAAAAAAAAACATCCAGAAAACCCAAACATATTCAATGCTCAAAAATGCCTTTTGTTGACATAATTTCAACAACATGAAAGCAAAGCAAATGCTTAACACCTTATGGTTTTGATGACCTGGTACTGTCAATATCATTGGGGAACATAACATATTATTTTGGTCGGCTTGGGAGTTTCAGGAGAATATATAATGATTGTTGGTGTGCTTTTGAATAATGTTAGTACCCTTTTTAGATGCTGTACCCCCTCCCTGGATGAAAACAAACCCTGCTTCTGCCACTGTGTAAGCATGTATGTCTCTAAACACTGACATGTCGCGTCCATATATGTGGTAACATGTGGTCCAATGACAGTAATAATACAAAGTGTGTGAATATTTATGATGTCGAGAACAATAGTCATAAATTGATAATGGAGTAGCCAATTACAGATTCTGAAATGTTTATTGTCTTTCATAACAAGTTTCGGTGTACACCTTGAATAACCCACCATTCACCGACAAAGTGCAGAACTTGTACATTTTAATACACAATCCTTACATGACTAGCCAAAGGTTTCAGTAGATGATACAAGTAATAGTTATACCCACACTTTACGAGATCCATCAGTGAATATCCCTACAGTTTGGGTTGTGGGCTCTATGAGGCAAAGCCGAGGAGGTTCTCATGAACAAAACTGTTGAGATATTCACAGACAGACCGAGTAAATATGGGATTAACCGACTTATAGACCATTTTAGATAGAGTTAATCATTATAAAGTTATAATAAACAGTTCTACAGCAAATATGATCAATAACGAGACAGTAGTAACTAATAAAACTAACATAACATATGGACCAGATGTCAAGACCCTCATGTTTTGTTAATTTTACAGGTGTCCATGTCAAATGCAAATGCAATCTCGTGTAGTTTTATCTATGCATGTTAGGGCTGTAGGCTTACTGGTATTGGAATATATTAAAACATTTTGTTTATTTCTTTTTGTTTTGTCGCAAATACAGGTGTATAATTAAATGAAAAGTGTAAATGTATCACAATACACCTACACTTTTTTTTTTTATGCGTATCTGTGAAATATAGCCCTACAATGTTAACCAATCATGACACCGACACCGGAAATGCAATATAAGATAAATGAAATCTGAAGCAATTAAGCAGACAAGCAGGATAAAAATAAAAAAAAGGGGTAGACTGCATCCAAGAGTAAGCTGACAGAAGTATTGCAGTTTCTTCTCCTAAGTACTGTTATATACACTAGTTAAGCACCGGGGTATGCATACAACATACGGGTATTGACGTATGTAAATAAATAGGTATTAGCACATAAAATATTTAGGTAAATTAATAAAATAAAAATAATAAATGTCATCCAGTTAACGTGAGGTCACATACGTACCAAGGTTGTAATTCTGTAAAATCAACTCTCTTGGAGTTTCTGAATCTAAATCAGCGTCTAGAATTCCAAGCGGGTCCAACTTAGCGACATTGTGACCTCGAGTCTTCAGCGACATAAAACAAGATTCAAAGTCACACATACGTCTTTCGATAAAACATCTACCACATCTCCCCACTGGATAATTAGTACACAGTGCTACTTGCACTTTATGGAGTATGATAAAACATCTACCACATCTCCCCACTGGATAATTAGTACACAGTGCTACTGCACTCTATGGAGTATGATAAAACATCTACCACATTTCCCCACTGGATAATTAGTGCACAGTGCTACTTGCACTCTATGGAGTATGATAAAACATCTACCACATCTCCCCACTGGATAATTAGTACACAGTGCTACTTGCACTCTATGGAGTATGATAAAACATCTATCACATCTCCTCACTGGATAATTAGTACAGTGCTACTTGCACTCTATGGAGTATGATAAAACATCTACCACATCTCCCCACTGGATAATTAGTACACAGTGCTACTTGCACTCTATGGAGTATGATAAAACATCTATCACATCTCCTCACTGGATAATTAGTACAGTGCTACTTGCACTCTATGGAGTATGATAAAACATCTACCACATCTCCCCACTGGATAATTAGTGCACAGTGCTACTTGCACTCTATGGAGTATGATTAAGATTGTAGAATCATAATGAATGTACAGAGCAAGATCTTAATGACAGTACCAAAGGCAACTGCTGTAGCTGCAACATAAATAGCTACAGGTTAGGGGCTTTACCGATAAGTTTTATGCTTCTAATTTTGGCAAATAACTTTAAAAAAAAAAAAATTCTAAAGTTTCTGATGAGTGGAAATCCTAGAACAATGAACTGAAAATTTCTCAAACATATTTAAAAACACACCTGAATTTTAACAAATGTAAATTGCATTGTCAAACGAGTCAGGTGATTCATTTTGGTAAGCAAGTGTAAGGTACAAGGACGTGACATGAGGGTTGGCATAAAAAAAAACACTACAGGGTTCTATTGAATAATAAATGTCAAAATACTATAAATGTTTGTACAATGAAAAAAGCACACAAACAACCATACAGAAAATCTCCTTTTAATACTAACAAAAAAAGGTTTCTTCTTTTAATAAAATGCTAAATGTATACCTTTCAATATGTACACACTGCTTGTTATTAAAATGTTGGCCAAATAAAGCTACATTGATCAAAGGTGACAGGTTTGTCTTAATTTATTTTTGTTTACTTGAGAAAAGTTACACTAACAAAAACCCCAAAAACCATTAGCTGCTTTTGTTACATTCGGAACATATTGCATCTTTTTGCAGAAACAAAGACTGTGGAATTATGCTCAGACTACCCTTAATGATTGACAGCAATATTATAGCTCAGTTTCAAAAGCTAAAGTTATCCACAAAGACAAGTATATTATTGTCTAATATGAAACAAAAGACATTGCTTAACAAAATGAGCAAATGTTACACATTATGGTTCACTGTTTCAACTAGCAATTAACTCATAGAATTACACTTGAAATGTAATTATGTTAAAAAAAAAAGACCATGTGAAAATGCCTGTCAGTTAAGAATGTTTAATAATTCTACATTTAGTGATGGTTAGGTTATGGGTGCAAAAGTTATTGGTTTAAAATCACTATAGGCAGGTTCAAAATAGCAATACATATACATTGTAGGTGGACATATCGACTTTGGCAAGAACATTTAAAAATTGCTGTATGTAATTCTTAAGTTCGAGCACTTGAGTCCTACACACTTTAGTTTTCCCTTTACCATAGTTTGACACCCAATAGCCAATGTATTTTTCGTTCTGGTGTGTCGTTATACATTCATTCATTGAGTCCTACAGGTCAATAACATGGATAACTGTTTGTACAAACCAAGAATGGACCAGATATTTGTTTAGTCATACCTGATAACTTTGTTCAGCCAGCCATAACTGATATTAAAATAGGATAGGATCAATTTTGATTGCACAGACTGATGTATATCGGAAAGGATTGGATAATGGTTTGTACAGACTGAGGTACATGTATACCCTATAGGACCGGATAATGGTTTGTACAGACTGAGGTATACCCTATAGGACTGGATAATGGTTTGTACAGACTGAGGTATACCCTATAGGACCGGATAATGGTTTGTACAGACTGAGGTATACCCTATAGGACCGGATAATGGTTTGTACAGACTGAGGTATACCCTATAGGACCGGATAATGGTTTGTACAGATTGAGGTATACCCTATAGGACCGGATAATGGTTTGTACAGACTGAGGTATACCCTATAGGACTGGATAATGGTTTGTACAGACTGAGGTATACCCTATAGGACCAGATAATGGTTTGTACAGACCGATGTATACCTGATAGAACCGGATAATGGTTTGTACAAACTGATGTATACCTGACAGGACTTGATAAAGGTTTGTACAGACTGAGGTATACCTGATAAGACCAGATAATGGTTTGTACAAACTGATGTATACCTGATAGAACCGGATAATGGTTTGTACAAACTGATGTATATCTGATAGGACTGGATAATGGTTTGTACAGACTGATGTATACCTGATAGGACCAGATTATGGTTTGTACAGACTGAGGTATACCCTACAGGAAAGGGATATTGGTTTGTACAGACTGATGTATACCCTATAGGACCGGATAATGGTTTGTACAGACTGATGTATACCTGATAGAACTGGATAATGGTTTGTACAGACTGCTATATACCCTATAGGACCGGATAATGGTTTGTACAGACTGAAGTATACCTGATAGGACTGGATAATGGTTTGTACAGACTGATGTATACCAGATAATGGTTTGTACAGACTGATGTATACCCTATAGGACCGGATAATGGTTTGTACAGACTGAAGTATACCCGATAGGACTGGATAATGGTTTGTACAGACTGATGTATACCTGATAGGACTGGATAATGGTTTGTACAGACTGATGTATACCTGATAGAACTGGATAATGGTTTGTACAGACTGCTATATACCCTATAGGACCGGATAATGGTTTGTACAGACTGAAGTATACCTGATAGGACTGGATAATGGTTTGTACAGACTGATGTATACCAGATAATGGTTTGTACAGACTGATGTATACCCTATAGGACCGGATAATGGTTTGTACAGACTGAAGTATACCCGATAGGACTGGATAATGGTTTGTACAGACTGATGTATACCTGATAGGACTGGATAATGGTTTGTACAGACTGATGTATACCCGATAGGACTGGATAATGGTTTGTACAGACTGATGTATACCCTATAGGACCAGATAATGGTTTGTACAGACTGATGTATACCCGATAGGACTAGATAATGGTTTGTACAGACTGATGTATACCTGATAAAATGAAATAATGGTTTGTACAGACTGAGTTATACCTGAAAGGACCGGATAATGGTTTGTACAGACTGATTTATACCCGATAGGACCAGGTAATGGTTTGTACAGACTGAGTTATACCTGATACTACCGAATAATGGTCTGTACAGACGAGTTATACCTGAGAGGACCGGATAATGGTTTGTACAGAGTTATACCTGATAGGACCGGATGATGGTCTGTACAGACTGATGTATACCTAATAGGACCGGATAATGGTTTGTACAGACTGATGTATACCTGATAGGACCGGATAATGGTTTGTACAGACTGATGTATACTTGATAGGACCGGATAATGGTTTGTACAGACTGATCTATACCCTATAGGACCGGATAATGGTTTGTACAGACTGATATATACCCGATAGGACTGGATAATGGTTTGTACAGACTGATGTATACCCGATAGGACCGGATAATGGTTTGTACAGACTGATTTATACCTGATAAAATGAAATAATGGTTTGTACAGACTGAGTTATACCTGAAAGGACCGGATAATGGTTTGTACAGACTGATTTATACCCGATAGGACCAGGTAATGGTTTGTACAGACTGAGTTATACCTGATACTACCGAATAATGGTCTGTACAGACGAGTTATACCTGAGAGGACCGGATAATGGTTTGTACAGAGTTATACCTGATAGGACCGGATGATGGTCTGTACAGACTGAGTTATACCTGAGAGGACCGGATAATGGTTTGTACAGACCGAGTTATACCTGATAGGACCGGATGATGGTCTGTACAGAGAGGTGGTCTTCGATGATCTTCTCGTCGATGGGTACTCCCTGCGTGACGGCGTGTGTGGGCAACGTGGCCGGTACACCAGAAGATGATGCCAGTGTTGGAGGCCGTACATATGCCTGGCCAGGCGGGGCTCCTTTGGCAGTCTGTCGGAAGAACGAGTCCCATGACTGAAAAAAACAAAACATAAAAGATGTACCCACACATCACAGATAATACTGAAAAATACAAAACATAAATGATGTACCCAGACTTCACTGATAATACTGAAAAATACAAAACATAAATGATATACCCAGACTTCACTCATAATACTGAAAAATACAAAACATAACATAATTCACAGATAATTTTGAACAATATAAACTTTTATGGACTAAACTGACCGACAAGATGACTGCCATGCATGGGCCGGATCCAGTCTTTATGAGCCTTTATATATGATTGTTTCGACATCATGTTCACAGAAAAACAAGAAACCTATTGACACCTGGCACATACGCCTACTCTTAACTATATAGCAGCAATTACTTAACACAGCTTTTAACGTACTGGTCATTTGGGGATCTGGTTAGGTCAAGGGGGTAGGAACTCCCAAATTTATACAGGCAGACTGATCCTATGATATCGGAGTTATATCTGTAAAGAGTAGCCTATGTGGTGGCAGTGGGTTTCTTCTCGCTATCTAGATTGAGAGTATATAGCCATAGTTTAAAATACTCTGTGGTGATTGTCGAACATACCTGAAATTGTTTTATTTTACATAAACATCCCATTCAGGTCCAACAGTGAAAATGTCTAAGTAGTGACAATATTAGGCTTTGGCTAATAAAAATATTCCTTAAATAAATTAACCACATTTTAATAATTTTCAAGGATATACTATATATCATTATAAACTGGTATCTGAAAAATGGCTAAAGCTAAAAAACTTTTCAGTGTGAGCCCTGTAAACACAACTATGAAAATATAAATAACCACATCAAAACATATCAGTTGTGACTAATTTAACAAACTTGTTTATTTATATTAAAGAGTTGGTTTGAGTTTACATGCTAAATCACTGGTTCCCTCAGATATAAATACTGTCAGAAATCGAATACAAATTATTTTTGTCGATTATTTCTTACATAATAAACTGACATGTAAATATTTAGTAAATATCTATTTAATGATAGTCTACCTAATTTAGCATTTATTTGCTTGGGCTCTCATTCATGTACAAGGTAGTGTTTACTCTTGAAATTAAAAGAAACATGTCAGTAAGCAGGTGATTTGTGCACTTTATTGGAACAGACTAACAAATTTTGATCAACATAATTTCATTGCTGTTATATGCAAGGGGCCGTTTCTAATGATGGTTTACCCAAGAACCATTCTGAATTTGTGATCTATTATACTGGTATTAAAGGTGTTATCTCAAAGTTGCATAATAACAGCTATTGCAAATCATTTTTTATTAAATTTTGCTTTAACATTTAAAGACTACACCTTTAAATATATGCCCATAAATGATTATAGGAAATAATTTTATCTACTAGTAAAACATACATTTTTATCGGAGAATCTTTATCACAAACAGATGCTCATATATAACTATGATATAGCACCTTTAAGTGGTTGCAAGATTGTATAAATTTCTAATGTATTTATATTGAATTTATATTCACTACATATGCTGGTCATAATTAATATTTTATGCTGCAATTCAAAATAATCAGTTAACCTGCAGTTTTAAAGTAAAGTTTGTTTACTGGTAAATGAAATTGACACATATCCATCAAAATGTGTTATAGTCTGTTCCAATAAAGGTCACTAATCACATGTTTACCGACATCTTTATTTTAATTTCAAGAGTTAACACCACCGTGTACATCAATGAGAGCCCAAACATGTAAATGCTAAATTAGGTAGAGTATCATTAAATATATATTTACAAAATACTTACATGTCAGTTTAATATGAAAGAAATAATTGACGAAAA